>NC_141163.1:21532097-21832097 GCF_053477565.2 Lygodium microphyllum
AAGGAAGTAGAATTGCCAAAGCTTTTCCTCGAAACTTAAGACTATCTTCTTGATGCCAGGAGGCATATTACATGGTGGATTCCGTGCCACGGTGGATTCCATGAGGTTTTACGGTGGATTTCGTAAACTTTGATTACCGGGGCTCATACACAAAGTGGATTCTTTGTGTGAGAAGTCAATGGGGACGCCTATCCTTTTCGGGCATTTTGTTAATTTAGTGTGTACATGGGTGATTCCATAGCGGGTGATTCTGCAAAATATATATTAAATTAATAAACGTTTGTCAACATCTCCTTCATCAAGTCGTTTTTCCACAGAAAGAACAGTAAGCCTTCGTAGCATAAAACTTCATAAGCTTAAAGTAAAAGCTTAGAACTAAGCTTTTAAAAAGCTTAGTTTATGAAAATTGGGAATCGGCGACAGCAACAGCAGTTTAGCGTGAATTTCGGCGCAAAAAACGGCTACCCCCCCTCAAAAATCATCGACAGTTTGCAGACTTATTAAGCTTAAGTCATTCAAGCTCTACCAAGGCTTAATCACTAAAGTTCTCCAAGTCTTGTGATTACTGCAAGTCACAAAGGTCAAACAAGTCACAGAAGTCATTACAGACTAATTCCAATTACTCCCATAAGGACTGTTCCTGTGCACAAGCACAGAACTACAAAATTGTTCCCTGGAAGACTCTGTTTACATATGCAGACTTGCTGAACCAATTTCAGCACATGCAGAAGGTCATACGCAATTTCTAAGAAGACTACAAATCCCACAACCGCAAAAGTCAAAGACCGTAAAAGCCAAATAAACATCTATAAGCCTTGTATACCCGACTTTGAGCTACGCTCATCCCACTAATTGGATTTTGAGAGTGTGAGGTCTTTTAGATTTTTACAGGATGACGGAACAAAATATGGACGATTTAATGGCTGAAGGCGATCTTCCTGAACCTACGATGGAACAAAAATTGGATTTAATTATGATGCAGCTTGATGAAGAACGAAGAGCCCGACAAGCTTTGCAAGTTCAATTGGCCAATTTACAACGATCTACCACCGACAAAGATGGACAACAACCCGAAGATCTTATCCGACGAACCATCGATGTGACACTCGAAGCTCAATCCATCCGCAAAGAAACAAAGATAAGTAAAAGAAATTTTAAATTCCGTACTTTCAATGGAACTCGAGATGGAAAGACTGTACTTGCATTTATCAGTCAGTTTGATGATTACTTTCATGAAGAGACATACGCTGAAAAAGACAAAATTAAATGTGCCACTAATCACTTAGTCGATCGAGCATCTCTTTGGTGGACTGTAGTTCGCAAGAGCATTGATTTTCCCACTACCTGGGAGAGTTTCAAAAAGAAGTTTATGCAGAATTTCCTTCCTCCTCAATTCCATGAAAAAGCCATAAAGCAATGGGATCTTCTACAACAAAGAGATCGTGAGTCTATTTCCCAATACACCGAATGTTTTTGGAATGCCCTACTGCAACTCCGCATGCTCGAAGATGTACCTGAAGCGACTCACAAACGCAAATTTATGTCTGGCTTACTTGCACATTACTATGCTGAAGTCAATATGTTCAAGCCTACAATCCTTGAAGATGCAATTTCTTTGGCTCATGACACTGAAGACAAGATTCGAGGAAGAGACAGGTGTCCACAACAATTTCAAGCAAATGGTAACTATGGTTCCAAGCAATTCAATTCAAATTTTAGAAGATTCAATCAAAGTCATTTTCCTTCATCATCTTTCTGTAAGCCTTGGACAAAACCACCTGCTTTGCCATCAAATACTAATCAAAATCCTAAGCCATCCTCACAGCCCAATCCTAATATTCCTAGACTTCCTGCCATTGCAAACAATGTGTCTAAAGCCAAACCTATAGTGTGTTACAAATGCCATCAACCTGGACATCTAGCAGCCAATTGCCAATCGAAGAAACCACCTATCCATATCAATTATCTTGGAGCAATGAATGAAGAAGAACGTGAGGAAATGCCTGACTTTACGGAAGATGAGGACGACATTGCTACTCCTTCAGATACTTTACCAGGTATGCCGACTCCACATTTTTTGTTGACAATGAAATGTTTAGTGCATGGAAAAGAAAAGATTATTTTGCATGATGATGGTAGCACACATGATTTTATTTCTGCAAAGTTAGTGAAAGAATTGAAATTACAAATAGTTTCTACACATTATCGCATTAAAACAGCATTCTTAGGCACAAGATATAATGGAACACAAGAGGTGCATGACTTAAAAATTAAAATTGGTGAATACACTGAACGAAGGAATTTTCTAGTTGTACCTTTGTAGTCTAGTGATATTATCCTAGGTATGCCTTGGCGTCATCAGCATAATCCTGACATAGATTATTCCACGCATTCAATTAAAATTTATTTCCAAGAAAAATAAATTACATTGCATGGTATGCACGCATCCAATAATTTTCCACTGCTTACTCATACTCAAGCTAAACGTGCATTACGTAAAAGTAGTAAATCTTATTTAATTTGGGTGAATGAACTTCAAGCAAAAGAAAAACATATGCATCCTAGGCATAAACAATTTCTTGCTCAATTTAAAGATTGTTTTGCTGATGATTTACCACCTGGACTACCACCTTCACGACATGAAGATCACAAAATAGATTTAATTCCTGGTACACAACCACCATGTAAAGCACTATATAGGCATAATCAAATTGAACAGAAAGAAATTCAAAATCAAGTAGAAGAATTGCTAAAGAGAGGATTAATTAGACCTATTAGCTCTCCATTTGGTGCACTTGTTTTATTGGTAAAGAAGAATAATAATACTTATCGCATGTGCATTGATTATCGTGCCTTGAATAAGATTACTGTTAAGAATATATATCCGATTCCTAGGGTAGATGATCTTATGGATAAACTACAAGGTTCTGCCATATTCAGTAAGATAGATCTTAAATTTGGTTATCATCAAGTGAGATTAGATAAATCTGATATATTCAAAACTGCATTTAGAACAAAATTTGGACATTATGAATTTCTAGTGATGCCTTTTGGATTGACTAATGCACCTGCTACATTTAGTCGAATGATGAACCGCATATTTTTGAAATATCAGCATTGTGTTATAGTATTCTTTGATGATATATTGGTATTCAGTAAAAATGAGAAAGGGCATTATGAACATCTGTCTTTAGTTTTCAAGTTGTTGAAAGATAATGAATTGTATGCTAATCCAGAAAAGAGTGAATTCTTTCAAACATAAATTGAATATTTAGGTCACATTGTTTCATAAGAAGGTATTAAGGTTGACCCTAAAAAGATAGAAGCAATATTGAATTGGCCCATACCCAAAAATGTGCATGAGTTACGTTCTTTTCTAGGTCTTGTTAGTTTTTACAGGAAGTTTGTGCGAAATTTTTCATTACTTGCTTTGCCTTTGACTAAACTTTTAAAGAAGGGTATTGTTTATAACTGGACTGATAATCAACAAAAATCTTTTGATTTATTGAAACATGCATTAACCCATGCTCATGTATTACAACTACCTGATTTCAATAGACCATTCTTTTTAGTAGTTACTGATGCTAGCAGATTTGGAATAGGAGCCATAGTTATGCAAGATAATCATCCTATAGCCTATTCTAGCTGTAAATTGAAACCATCTGAGCTTAAATATTCTACATATGATAAAGAATTGCTAGCTATAGTACAAGCCTTACGTCAATGGAAACATTACTTAATGGGTTCTGAGTTTATGATTAAGACTGATCAACAAAGTATTAGACATCTCCTTAGTCAACCCCAAATATCTGACCGACATATCAAATGGGCAGCTTTCATTCAGAGTTTTCATCCCCTTATACAATATCAACCAGGAAAAGAGAATGTAGTAGAAGCTGATGCTTTAAGTAGAAGACCGACCATTCATAATATTTCTGTGATATCATTTGATTCTCTTATCCTTATGATAGATACTTATCATCAGGATATTACTTTTCAAGCTGATTGGAATAAATTAGTTGCAAATAACTGGATTCCTATTGATTCACTGTCTTACAATAATGGATTCATGTTTTATGAAAAGAGATTATGTGTTACAATTCCATTTAGATCTTTTGTTTTGAATGAGATTCATTGTCCTCCATATCAAGGTCATAGAGGTATTATATCTACTTTGCGTACATTGACTAAAGATTTTTATTGGCCACATATGGACACTGATGTATCTAACTTTGTTTCAGAATGTTTAGTTTGTCAAAGAGTGAAAAGACATCATGGTAAATAGTATGGTTTACTAATGCCTTTATCTATTCCATCACGACCATGGGAACAGATTTCTATGGATTTTATTACTAGTTTACCTAACACTAAAGCTAACCATGATATGATTTGGACTGTTGTAGACAAGTTTAGCAAACAAGCATATTTCATTCCATGCAAGAAAACTTTAACCGCATCTCAAGCAGCTCAATTGTTTTTGAAAACTGTTTTCACTAATCATGGTTTACCAAAAGTTATTATTTCTGATCGTGATTCTAGATTCTGTAATAATTTTTGGATTACTTTGTTTGCTAACTTAGGAACAAAGATTGATTTTTCATCTGCATTTCATCCTGAAACAAATGGTTAAACAGAAGCTACTAACAATACTATTCTAGATCTTTTACGTGCTTACACTATTTCTAAACCACATACATGGGATACACACCTACATTTACTTCAGTTTGCATATAACAATACACCACACACAGCTACAAAGAAAGCACCATTTGAAGTGATTTATGGTTATAAATTGTCTACACCTGTTGCATCTTTATCAAATAAAATTCAGAGTGCTGATGATATTGCTAACATACACGCTACTATCTTTGATGAGGTTAAAGACATGATTGCTAAAGCCCAGCAATCATATACAAAACAAGCAAATACGAAAAGACAGGCTATGAATTTCAAAGTTGATGACTATGTTTGGTTACGAATAGAAAAACGTAGATTACAAAGTATAGATAAACACCCAGTTGTGAAATTAGCACCTAGATTCTATGGACAATTCAAGATCATACACAAAATCAATGACAATGCATTTAAGTTAGAACTACCCAGGAACTACCACCACATTGGAAAATCCACAATACCTTTCATATTAGTTTATTACGACCCTTTAGAGGCCAATTACCTGTACACCTTGCCTATGAAAACCCACCTTTGTTAGATGAAGAGACTGAAATCCTTGAACCTGAAGCTATTATAGATACTGACTTTATGACCACTAGAACTGGCCGTAGATATTCTAGATATTTAGTCAAGTTTAAAAACCATCCTGTTGAAGAGGCCCAATGGATGTATGCTAGAGACTTAAATGCTTTTCCCACTCTATTAGCTCCACATTGAGCTAATAGCAATTGAGGACAATTGCTATCCCACCCCGGGGGATGATGCCAGGAGGCATATTACACGGTGGATTCCGTGCCACAGTGGATTCCGTGAGGTTTTACGGTGGATTCTGTAAACTTTGATTATCGAGGCTCATACACAAAGTGGATTCTTTGTGCGAGAAGTCGATGGGGACGCCTATCCTTTTCGGGCATTTCGTTAATTTAGTGTGTACATGGGTGATTCCACAGCGGGTGATTCCGCAAAATACATATTAAATTAATAAACGTTTATGAGTTTAGAGTGTGCACTCGTGATAAATTAAGGTTAGGATTGATTTCTAACCAATTGATTTATTTATGTAGCTGAAGACTGCTAGGTATTCACTTTTGTCGGTTTAATTGTATTATTTTACTAACGATTGTGAATGCTTCAGTTGATGTGTAGAGATAGCAGCAGTGGTGGAGGAAAGCATTGGAGGATAGCGTGTATTCGAGTTATCACCTATATTTTGATGGGCGCATACCTTAGGCATGTCGCCTATATTTTGTCGTGCCTATTTATTAAGGAGTTGGATATTTATTTATTATTTTTGTATGCACATGGACGCACGATTTAGATATTTGTATTTGGACATTGTATTGGGTATGCATGACTTATTGGGCGCCTGCCCATTAGCTTTATTTCTATTTGGCACTAAAGCAAAATCAAAAGCCAAAAGCATGCTATTTTGTAATCTGGGCTATTATTTGAGCTTGAAGATGATTAATACATAAAATACATGCTTTGTGGAGCGCTCACACAAGGCATGGGGCGAGATTGCACCCAATTGGTCTCTTGTTCATGTCGTGCATGATTTCTACCTTGAGATTGCACCCAATTGGTCTCTTGTTCATGTCGTGCATGCTTTCTACCTTGAGTTTTGTGCAAAAAGTGAGTTCTTTTGTTCTTGGGGACCTTTTGATGCTCACTACACGCGCTTATGGCATCCGATCTGTGCACCAGTCTTCTTCTCTGGTGTTGGCATTAAAGATAAGGGGAAAGTCATATAACACATGTTTTTTAGGATCATAATCAATCTCATGCCTTTGTGGATAGGGCATGTAGGTGGGATCTTCTCTTTCGAGGGGTAGTACACTGTAAGTAACCCAAGCCTCCATGTTGACATTCGTAATATCTCTTCTTCAGTTTGGTTGGGAGAATTCATAGCCTTGTACTATCTTAGGCACCTCGAACACTTTGTCATGCTAGTAATCCACTAGTTCTTATTGCCATAGTTTAAGATCTTTGGAGTTATGCTCCAACACCTTTTCCCTAGACGTGTGCCCACTTTTGATGATTTCTTGCATAGCTCCAAAAGGAACTACCTTCTTAAATCCCTTTGGAAAATGTAAAGTGAATTGGATAGGCTAATCTTGGGACTCCCTTTATTCCAGCATAGATATCTCCTTATTTGAACTAATGGGGTTGAAGTCCCATCGAGTGATTTTTTTTTTCAAAGACCTCTCTTTAAGAATTGATCAATATTTGGTGATAAGGTCCTTAACTTAAGAGGTACCTTATTATATGTTGATATATGCTTTTGTATGGATATATGTGGATATCCATATTTTTTCTCTATAGAAATTGCCAACTTAGGCAATCAAAACTCAAATTTTATGCCAAAATTTTCAATATTAAGCAATCATTATGATTTTTGGGGGCTTAAAAATGACCCTTTTTTTACTTGATTTGTCTAGGGACCCATATTTTGAGCCTAAAAAGCAAAAATTTGCAAAGAAAAAAACATTGGGACTCCCACTTTTATGAGGAAGGCATATCTAACACTTACTAGGATAATGCATTGAACTTCCTCCTAATTCTTTCCTTTCTTTGCTTAGTTTCTATCATTGCTCCCAAGGAGATGGATTCTTCGATGCATTTAGGATCTTATGATATTGACTCTATAGCATCCATTGGTTCCAATTCTTCTACCTCAAGCAGTGGTTCTTCAGTGGGGCTAGAAGTAGTTCGTTAAGCTGCTAGGATGCTAATGATTTTCAAGTTCTCTATGAAGAGTCGTGCTTCTCTTAACCATAGTATGTAGTTCTCCTTTGTCATCTTGTACTCTATTTGGGATATACGTGTTGCCATGTTAGATTTGTAACTTTCTTCTAAGATTCTCACTTGTATCCCCTTCACTTTGTTTTGTAATTTTTAGTAGGAGATTGGAAAAAGTTTGCTATTGAGTTTGCAACATCTCTTCCACTACTCTAGCCCTTTCCTTTGTCTAGTTCTACTCAATTCTGATTGTGCCAATTTCATGGCCAAGTCATCCATGGTAGTTGCCTTTTTCTCTTTCCATTAGTCCATTTTTTCCCTGCCTATTCTAGTCCCTTGTTTTTCCATATTGTTAGGATTTCCAATTCTAAGCATTACTGCTTGTAAGCTTAAATAAGCTCTACCCGTTGTATTTCATAAGCTAATTAGTTTTAGAGTTGCTCATAATTGTGTGACACCCTTGCTGCTTCATTGGCCAACTCTACAGCCTTTTTATTTTCCTTTTCTACATTGTTCTTGCCTTTCCTTTCTTTCTTTAGCTCCCTCTTTAATTGTTCTTGCAATTGTTTCAGTGTGTTTAGTTCCCCTTCTAGCCAAGCCTTGACTTTAATGGCATTTGCAAATTTTCTTTCCAATTGTACTCTAGTTTCTCTCTCCAGTTCACATTGTTCTTACAACTCTTCATATTTTCTTCATATAGTTTCTTTAGTCTTAATTGATGTTAATTCTTACTTCAAGTTGAAGGAGTCCCTAATTGTCCTTTGCTAATCGCTGCATGGGTTTGTTTTTCCCTTTCAAGGGTGGCTAATATAGCCTTTCTTTCCTCATCCAATTGGTCTTTTTGGTCCTCTAGCCCTCTCAACAAGTTTTCACATTCTTGTGTAGGACTTTGTATGAGTAGAGATATAGAAGTTGAGGATCTTTCGATCTTGGGTATCTTAAGCACTCATTGTTCAAATTTTGTATTTGTGATTACTTGCCTTTTAGCACTTGTGGTTGTGACTTTTCTGATCTTACTTGGTACAGGGCTGCAATTTTTTCTTCTTATTCATATATCTTGTCTCCTAATCTACTCTTACATCTATTTTTTTTAGTTGTGGCCAGATTTTCCTTTCTTCCTCTTTTTGCATTTGCTTCTCTAATCTTTCCCTCTCTAGCCTTTTCCTCTCATGCCTTTCAGCTTCATCATCAGCCTCCTTTTGTCTCTAATGGATGGATGTCCTCAACTCAGCTTCATCCCTTGCTCGGATATCTAATTTCAAATTTCTGATGACTACATTAGAAAACAAGCCTTGGCGAATATCAAATACATTATCCATGTTGTATACACTACACAGTCCTCTGATTGCAGCCATAGAAATAGCTAGTTAGTCAAAGTGTCTCCTAGGAACCATTGTTGCTACTCAACAATCTGGTGCTCTATTTTGGAGTAATAAGCCACGTTCCTTCATAGTTCTATCACACTTTACTTGTACTATCATCAATGATCAGAGTGTTTTTGGGCATGAACTATGGAAAGCCCCTCCAAAAGAGTCTCAAGTTCTTGAAGAACACCGACTTATAACCTATTTACTAAGGTTGGCCATTGCAATGCTCCTATGCAAGAACATTTTCCATCCTTGCCCACTGTGATTTGAATACACTATCTAGAATTGCATTCACTATACAATGCATGTTGGTGCTCCATATATACACATGGAAAAATTGGAGGCACCAATACAAAGATCTATGGCTATCTTTGTGACCAAAAACATACTGCCTATCATTGATACAATACTTTACCGTTCCCCTACATATGCAAGGGGATGTTTGCCATACCATAGCTCTACAACACAATGGAAAAATTGAAATCATTCAAGACAATTAATTATTTTTTCTCTTCCCCTGCAACACAAGAGAGGTATCGAATGAAGACATCATAAAGGACAAGAATATTGAACTTTTGCACAGAAATATATTTACACTGACAAAAATTTCTCCATTATAAATATTTAGAGAGTTACATGCATAAGATACACACATTAGCTAAAAGATATGCTAAGGATCATTGTGGTCAACAATGACTAGGCCACATAAAAAAACTATATATATATATATATATCTCTCTCTCTTTCTCATAGGTTATTTTTTTGGCCTTTTGTAAATGTTAACATATCATTTCATTTCATTTCTCTGTGTGTGTGTGTTTGTGTGTGTGCGTGAGGTGATAGATCCTCAATGTCCACAACCCTAGCTCAATAACAAGCCATATCCTTGAGGAACCTTACATAATTCTCTTTTTTACATTGCTATTTGCTAATATCTCTTTGCTTCCATTTGAAACAAGGATATCTCTCTCTTGATCTAATGCTCTATGACATTATTTTCCTAGTTGGCACCCAATAATTCTAAAGATAAATACCAAGGTCATTTCATATAGATACCATCATTCTTTTTGTAGTCTAGGTGTGTGAAATAACGCTTTGCCCTCTGCTCTCAATGTAATTCAATTCTCAAAGTTTAAATCCATCTCTACCAAACACCCTTTTGAGTTCATCTTTCTCGTAACAAAGTACAATGTTTCAATCAATATTCTTTAGGTCATGAATTTCTTTCCTACAAAATGAACATGATTTTACCATTCTACAACAATTTATGTTTTTTGTTCTATTAACATCTTCCTCAAGCATATCACCCATAGTTTTTCCTTCTATATGGAGACTTGACTACCACTATACTTTATTGTAGACTCCACCTTATATGTTGATGTATGATTAGGCAACTATGGGCCTCCTCCTCCTCTTGTTTTCTTCAATATGATATTTGGAGATAGCCCTCAGCCTTCTCCTACGCAAGCTAAGGAAAGCCTTCATGCTACAATTGGTAGCCTTCTCCTCCTCCTAGAGAGTTTTACCATTTGCCCTATTGCTCTCCTCTCGAAGCCCCCTTTTGCAACTTGAGCCTCACTCAAACTTTATATCTCTTCCTATTTTGATAGCTAGGTACAATCTTCCTAATCATTCCTCCTCCTCCTCGTACTTTTGTAGGTTCTACTCTTAGCCATTAGGGCATGGTGTCCCAACTAGATATGTTGTTCTCTTACTCGCTCCTCATCATGAGTCTTCTTCCTCCATGCCTCCTTTATGTGTTGACTAGCTTACTTTCCATGTTTGGCCTTTGGATAAGGCTCACTATAGCCATGTGTATATGTAAGCATGAACAAACATACCTCGAGAATACAAGCAAAGACTTGCAATATGAATGGCATTTTACACACATAAACACTAAAAAACCTCACCAATAACTCACAATATTTATCTCACTTCACACTTTTAATAGGACCAAAGAAATATATGCACTCATAAGGCAAAATTTTTATATCACTTCATTTTAATAGGGCCAACGAAATATAGAAAATGAAAAATATGATCTAAATATGCTACCAACACTTAGGGCCATACGTACATAGGTATTCCTTGGAAAAGCTAAAAATTTCTACTCTTCTCAACCTCATTTCTCTTGGCTTGGTCATAATTGATAACGAAGGGGTATTTGAAGCCCCACTACAATGCAAAGAAATAAGTGTTCATTGATGTGCACAGAGATGTCCCCTATAGGTGCAAAAAATTAGAGTTTAGAAAAAACAAACCTTAAGTAACATTCATTGGTTGACTTCTACTTTGATTGATCTTTCCCACTTTTGCAAAACAAGTCTAAAAGACAAACATTAATTACACACAACCTCTCCTCATTGCCATTTGGCTCTCTTAGGTTTTTTTAATCTATACTTTTAATGCTTTGAATGGTGCCCCATCCATCTTCTTCTAGGTTTTCTAGATCTAAGGCCAAATATCATATGGTTAGAGATACCTGAATACACATATCATACATCATCAATCATTACTATTGATGTATCTACAAAACATTCATCATGTGTTGCATAACAAACAACTTCTTATTATCAACTTGACTGTTGATAGATGCATAATTATTATGCTATCTTCTCCCATTTCTATTGTTTCCACCTCTTCTCTTTTCTGGATAGTCATATGCAATGTGACATTTTTTACCATAATTATAACATTATCTGTTATCATTTCTTGCATTCTATCTACCACATCCTCTATGGTTCTGTGATTAACTTAGTGATCTACTTCTTTATGTTGGATATCAATAGGCCATTTGCAGGAATTGTATTCTAAGGTCAAAGAGGATAGCTTACGACTTTGCGGAATTGCTCGATGATCATGACCTTGAGCTACACAAATCTAGGGCATTTTGCCAGCAAGTAGTTACCACCACAATGCACACATTGGACATTGGCTCTAGTGGGTCTCTTCAAAGCTTCTTGGAGCTTATCTATCTGAGATCTATCTCTACTTGAGATTAGACATCTCATGTGAGACATCCATGCCTTTGCCCTTATCATGAGATTAGAAAGTTGCTTGTTCACTAGGAATGGTAGACCTTTCACTATGAATGGTGATGATGCTTGTTGGTTGAATAGCCTTACCACTCTTTTCTTTTAATAGGCTGTCAACTCATACGCCTTTGTCAAATACACTTACCAATATGTCTCTTTGCAAGCTTGAGTTGCTCTCTAGGGCCTTATATAGCTCTTCATTCTTTTCGACATTTATGAGGATGGTGCATACTGCTCTAGTATTAGGTCGTTTAGTAGCACATATTCATTTGTAGAGAGTTTCCATGTCAGTGACATAGTCTCCAATCTCCTCCTTGTCCTTTTGGCTTACATTCATGATCTTAAAAACTAAGTTATCTACATATCCCACCTCTCATAAGCGTTTTATGAATAAGTTATTCAGGAGATTAAAATAATTCTTCTTAGTATCATTTAGGCTCGTGAATCATGTTTGGCCCTTTTCACCTAGAAAGAGTCCAAAGTTGTGCGTTCTTTTATCCACATCCATTAGGTTATTCATCTCACATACCTGCTCAAACTATATTTCAACAAAGCTATAAGGATCGTCATCATGTCCTACCCTATCTCTATTGACTTGCTTAATGATGATTGGTATTTTTGTTTGGCCTCTAATTCCCAATGCAGTTGCTTATCCAATCAAGAGTGTGGTGGCTAAAGAAACACTACCTTTTTCTATGGAAGTTTGATCAATAGCCACTTGAGAAGAAGCTCGGAGGGACTGAGATTAGCATTGGATGTCTCATCCTTATCTACATCCTCTCCAGATGTCATCCCTATGGTTAGGTACATAATTCTTTGGATTGACATAACTCAGTGCCCTTCTTTAGTTTTTCTTATCTTTGATCTCTCATTGTCGTGACGCTGCACATCTACCACTGCGAACCTGAGGGTGGAATTTTTTGACAAGATTTTGAACTTTTATGTCAGCGTCATTATGAGTTTAGTTTTCGTTGTGTGTTTCTTTTGTGTTTGCATGACGCACGAGCACATGTAGTTAGGCTAGGCACAAATTCCTCAATGCATTCATAATTTTTGTGGAGCATCCCTTGATTGATTGCATAGCATGGATTTTAATTTGCAGCTCTACGAGTGTTTGAGCACGAAATTCTCTTCCAAAGCACGAACTTTTATAGGACACAATGCATGACTCAAGGCTGAATGGAACAACATCACTACATTGTGCGGGAAGACTTCAAGTTTAATGTTAATTGAAGTATCGCAAACAATGATGCTACAACTTGTGGAATTTAGATACAATAAATGTTTCCGCAATAAGTCTTCAAAAACAAATGAGAGGAACATTGCACCACGCTACAGGATGCTCCCTTCATAAATTTTCTTAAACACTCTTCTTGGAAATACATGGGAAATGATGTTATGAAGAAAAGCAATGTTAGTGATTCAAGCAAACACTTGAATACAAGTAAAGGAGGAACACAAAAAGATCATTTTCACAAGTTTTGGACTTCCTTGTGCCCTTTGTTTTGAATTCTAACATAGATCAATGGTGATAGAAAATGATAGTTTTTCTAAAGAAAAGCTTCAATGCTTTTTGGTCCATGTGCTTCAAAATGGATGCACAAGAAGGAAAAATCATCCTATGGTTTAAAAGACGGAAGATCATAACTGACGTAATCACTTATGTCATGAAGCTTTTCCTTACGCTTTTTTGAAGAGCATCAAGCTTTTGTGAGCTAACTCGGAATTAAGAGGGGATGTCGAAGGCGGCATTGGGAATATAAGAAGAGGAGGCCAAGGCCCTATAGTGGGGGGGAGCTTTTGGCGAGCTTTGCAAGACAAGCCAGAACGACGACACGTAGAAGGAGAGGATGGAGCCATAATGAAGAGAATGATGTGGCGGCACTTCAAAAGATGGAACAGAAGATGAAGATGAAGATGACGTGAGAAAAAACGATGACAAAACGGAAGAGCACCATCGAATGGCAGAAGATGATTGTAGCCACAAGAGAAGACTTGAAGCTGAAAGATGGAAAGAAGATGGCGCGCAGAGAATAGCAAAACCCCTTCCTGATCATGTATTGATGCTTTTGATGATTAAACTCCCCAGGTTCGCATCGACTGCAAGAACATGAAGACGACTATGATGAAGGTAGAGAGCCGATGAACAAACATGTCTGGTGGTACGCGAAGACGACTAAAGAAACATTGAAGATATTAAGCTGAGAAGAACTTGCTGTGACGACAAGAGAGTCGAAGGAGCATTGACAAAGCTGTCGTGAAGATGTAGATAGATCGACTCCGTTGTCAACTCCACCATTGATTGCATCTCCGACGAGTGCTATCTATGCTGCTTCCGATAGCTCACCAGTGTATTGTTGGAATCTAGGATGGAGTTCTGAGCCATCACCAACATCTTCAACTTCGTAGCTATTGTTACACCACCCTGCTCAAGACAAGCGACGCCATTACAATCAACGTAAACTCTGTTGATGTGATTGCCGTATCCACGTCTCCTCCACTTACGTGATCGTGCTGGCTGATACCTCAACGAACATTTAATCCTCAGACCTTTTGATGGCATGGACTTCTCTTCCTTTCCCTCCCAACCCGTGTTCCTCATCCGTTATGGCCATCTCTATTGATGGTGTTGCCCGCTTTCCTCTCTGAACGGAGGCTGTTGGGAATATGGCAATAGGCTATCAAGAATGAATTCGGTAGCTTCCTCGAGTTTGTATTATCATCACATTGATTTATGAAATTGGATGATGTTAAAGTCGACGTACTGTAGTCGTCAGCCTGTTTCCAGGAAATAGAGGCCGAGCACGTAGTCAAAACCCTCTTCCTTGTTTTGCTGATTCAAACCAAGTTAAGGCTACGGCCAAAGTTCAAGAAGTTAAAGTCCTATAGGATATGATCATAGTGCTACATCATTGGCGGCTGAATCAAAGGAGTTTCAATCAGTGTTTGCAGTTGATGGCTAGTGCAAGTCTGAAATTATTGGAATTGTAAGAAGAGAAGGTGTACTTTTTGTCTTCACTTTGTTCCCAATCATTTTCAATTACAACCAAATCATCTTCTTTATTACGATCTATCTTGAGTGTTCTCCATCCATTATTCCCAACTCGTTTAGCGTCCTAGCGGCGAGTGACTTTCACGAACCCCCTCCCGCGCAAATTTCGTGCGACATCGTGAATCATGCCACTTGTCTTATGAGATTCTTTTGAAGTTTTCTCTCATCCTTGATATTAGCTTGGGTATCACTTATGGGTCTTCCTAACATTCTATGCTCTAGGACATGTGCCAACTGTGGAAGGTATGGTCATGAGGCCATCCACTGTAGAATGCCTTGAAAGTTGACTTATCAATAGCCATACTAGCAACAATATCGAATGAACATATAATTTCTCTTGGGATGGGGAGATCCATCCCGGGGGGTCCACTAGGGTTTACCGTATGATACCACGTGAATGTAAGGGAGGGGGGTTATTTAAGGGAAAGAAGGTACATTTTATAAGGTAAGGTCCCATAAATAGGGGGTAGATAAGGGGTATTTTCATATATTTCTTGCACGCAGGTGGCGTCTCCTTATTACTACTAGTGAATCCCCCGTGAGATCCATTAGCTCTCTTAGCTCCTAAATGATCAAAGTTCAACTGTACCTACGGAAAATATTAATCCAACCTATATACCTAGACCCTTTGCGCTGATTATAATGCTACCACAAAGTGGTGCTCCTGTGCATTATATCAAGGAGCAGTTGGAGGAAGAGCCATACGTGAACCCTTACATCTCATACAATAAAGAGGAAAACCATATTCTTATGGACTATAGGCCAATTCTAGTCATGACCTTGGACATGGGAAGAGGATGAGGATTAGGAGGAATGCAATCATAGGAAGCAGTGACTTGTTGTAATTGTGACCATCTTGGACACATTTCTTTTCAATGCCTTGAATGGGAACAAGCCAACAAAGACACAACTGAGTTGAGATGTGGGGCTACATATTTGTACACAAATTTTCCAAGGAGAAAAGGATTGTCTAGTAGCGCAGGCATACCTTTAGTGCCCCTATGTCTCTTTGCTATTGAATCACTTGATGATGAAGCTACAATGGTGTTTCTATGTAAAATTTTCCCCTAGTTAACTAGGAACTTGTATATGTTTATACTTTACTTGTCTTTTTAAAAGCATAGTCTTTCCCTCGTTAACCATCAACATTTGCATATGATAGAAAGAGAAATGAACACAAGGCAACACTGAAATGCAAAATGTGTAGCCATTGTTGTCTTGCAAGTAAGGTCAACCTCACAAGGCACATTCTTTACATTATGTTCAATATTGAAACCTTAACTTATTGAAAGTCTAGTCCAAACATGGTACTATCCTTAGTACATGTTTTGAGGAAGAAGCTTGAGAAATCCTTGTTAAAATATCACCATCACAAAAATATAGGTCAATCCACACTAATATCTAAAAATACCAAGGTTATAGAGAGAGATTTTTAATTTCAAAAACTAGCACCATTTTAGTTACGGAAGGACACGAAAAACTTGCAAAAACTAAGAACAAAACTCACAAGTTGTCAACATTGAAGGGTTTGGTATGAAAAGTTTCCACAACACATTGCTTTTTTTTCGATAGCTCCCCTCCAAAATTTTGGGTTAAAGGTCATTGTATTTGCTACCTAAAAAGTTTTTTGGTGAACATTGAATCAAATCTCAGCATGAAGTTATATGAATGTAAGTCTTTCGCAAAAAGTACACACGCTTAGAGTCAAGTTGCTTGAGCACAAAGTTAACATCTCATCCTCAAAAAGTCGTCCGACTTTAAAGCATGCTTCACACGGTTGCATAGAGAGTTGAGACCAATTAGTCACTTGAAAATTAACAGGAAAATGACAGAAAACATTGAAAGCGCACAAGAATATGGAATTTGGGAAGGGGGCGGTTCGTTTCTTGGAAGATATGATGGAAAGATTGCACACCGTCGGGACTGGAGAGAGAGAGAGTAGAGAGAGAGAGAGAGTGAGAGAGTGAGAGTATAGACGACGATGATGAAGAATCACGATCATGTTGAATTTTACAACTCGCAAAAATGTGAGGGGTTAGCATAGATACAGTCGTTAATGTGCTTTTGGGTGAGTTTGCAGTGAGGATACTGGGAGCTGATTCTAGTGCTGCGCCTGCGGGATATTGAGACGAGAGGGGCTGGAGGCGAAGCGGCAGAAGGCCGGGACGTGCGGGTAAGAACTGGAGTCAGTAGCAGCAGCAGCAGGAGGAGGAGGAGGAGAAGGAGCGTGATGAAGGAACTGATAATGCTGAGAAGAAGCAGCAGCAGCTGACGGCAAAGTACGCAGCTGCAACTTGCGCTTGCGGGGGGCCCCGGGGCAAGAGAAGAGCCGAGGTATCCTGCACTCGCGCGCACGAGGGGTGGCGCAGCCCCCCTCGTGACCTCCTCCTTCTCCCCCCTCCCCTTCGGCTCCTTCCTCGCCTTCTTCTCCTTCATCTTCTGATCTGGCGCATGCTTCTGAGCCCCGGCCGCGGTCTCCTCCCGCCACCTCACCCTCCCCCCCGAACGATATCCTCCTCTTCGACCTCCCCTGCAGCGAAAACCACGACCCCCGGGAGTTTATCGATACCGCGGACTTGCAGGATGATGCTGCCGCGGCAGCTGCAGTCCCTACCGAGGTTGATGAAGATGATGATACAGAAGAAAATGAAGTTGGTGCACGCACTTTGCCTCTCAGCATACTCGAATTCGGAGCGAACAGTCGCTGCCTCAAGCCCATGCCGACGCCTGTCATGGCGGCTGCTGCGGTCACTGACTCATTCCGGGATTCGAGATCCTGTTCCATGGGAACCACTTGTCGAGGAGAATGCGCACTACTGAAAGGCAGCATGGCTTGCAACAGAAACTTAACCTGCGGTTTATACGCGCGCGCGCGCGAGAGAGAGAGAGCAGCTGAAGTAAGAGGAATGGAGCAGAGAGAGAAACTCGGAGCTCGAGCAGAGAGTGAAAATCGGAGCTCGAGCTCAACTGTAAGTTGGAGAGTCGGAGAGAGTGATGGTTTTATATGTGCCGATGGATGATGGTGATGATGACTCATGAGAAAACTGTCTTCACACACGGCTTCGTTTCGAACGGGCGCGCGTTTCGCTGACCGCCGCTCTTTCGCTCAGTCTCACAGTCTCTCACTCTAACACACACACACACACTCTCTCTCTCTCTTCGGTATGTGTCCTCATGGGCGGCGCTCCTTGCTACGTATAAAACAGCGAAAATGCAATTTATTCTTAGTATTTTATGACATAACATGGCCGGTAGATGGACAAGAAAAGAAGACGATGGAGGTAAGAAGCAATGCCAACAAGTAGACCGTGCCAGAATAGCGTCCTTCCACACGTAGGTCAAAGTGACAGTCGAGACATTTACACAAGTCGAGGGGGTTTTATTCCTCGACTCTGTAGATCCTGCGTCTATCGGCCATTGGCAGCTGAGAGAGGCTTAGAAATGCTGCCACACGTTTAGTTTCTACTTGCATTCAAAGGTAGACGGGACTATGAATTTAGTAAGCAAGAAAGAAACAATGCATCTCACACCCAACAAGCTTTACTTATTTCACATGTAAAGGGTCTCGCAGATCTGCACATGAGCCCACTCTTATGTTAGTTCCATACCAAGTGACACCTCCCACTTTGTAAGCTATTAGCCATCATGTGCTCCCCTTTACACATTGGAGATGTTATGTACATGCTAAATGGTGAAGAGTCAACAAATGGGCAACAATCTATTCCATGAGTTGATTGCCAAGTGTGTCCTTGTCATCCATTTAGGTGATATTTTGCGATATACCACAACATGTAGTCAACGTATAATGCAAGTTCTATAGGAAGTATTGCTCGGGTAAGTTATTCATGAATATATGTGTACATTACGTGGGTTCAAAATAATATATTTTTAAAATACCATTTTTATACATTTTTTACATATAGAAAGGGTGTAATATAAAATGATTATTTAAAAATTTAATAGAAAAGGGTTATGTTTTATTAAAAAAAATCATAGATAAGGATATTTATAAATAGGCATTGAATGCATGTGATGTAGAAGATATACATATAGTAACTTCCCCGAGAAGTATTACAACAAAATTCCAATTTAAAATAGAAAGTGGGGGCATACAAAAATCAAATTCTTGGATTTTATAATGTCAGACATGAGAGATGAAGTTGATCCCATGCAAGTTCACTATTCAACAATACCCTATACCCACCATTGTCAAGCAATTACAATACTTTCCTAGGTTGATTGTAAGTACAACAAACTTTACTCCCAATGAAGGATATGCAACATATTCTTTGCAAAAGTTCTTTCAAAAAGGAGAAAGAGATGAAGCTATGATGCCTACTTTCAATAATTGAAGCAAGCCTTTACCAACTTCACAACTAAAATACCTTGGTTTCAACCAACCCTCCCTGTTTCAAGAAGATGCATCCAATGTGAGTCTACAAGCTATACTATTATAGAAAACTAAGAATCATGAGTGGACATGTGTCTACTTTATTAGTAGGAGTCTCATTAGAAAAAAAGAAAATTATTCAATAATAGAAAAAGAGCTACTAGATATTGTCTAGGCATTTGCAAAAAAACATTATTATCTCCATAGTTCACAGAGTGACAACTGAAATGTATCATAATCCTTTAATTAATTAGAAAATTACATTCGTGGAAAGTTGCTATGCTAGATTCGATTTACAAGAATACAATCTCATGCTCAAATATTGCACAGGGATATTTAAACACCATTGATGATACTCTCGCATGACACGTAGATCCAAAATGTTCAAAATTCAATGAGTTACCAACAACTTAGCCTCAAAATATATATTTCATGCTACAAATCCAACAATAGTACAAATCAATCATTGCTTGCCACAAATCCTCATTTCCACATCAACAATAATAAGTGATCAAGAATAACTTATTATAATGCAATCAACCATACAAACAACCTGGATTGTATGTTCCAACAAAATTACAGGATATCTACTTAGTGAAGCATAGTTTTTTCTAAAAGTGTAAGAGCCTTGCACATGGCACTCTCCCATGTGGCATGCTATAACTTGTAACTACAAACATTATAAGAATACAAAAGGCTCATCACCTCTATGGTGAGAGACAAAATTTTGGCACAAACATAGCTTGTTACAATATTTTGAATCACTTTGACAATATCTTTGTGATGAAATAGTATTGACCATGAGATCCCTCCTCTAAGCAAGTCATAATATAGTTTGAGATGCCCAAGCTTGAATGTCCCTTTATAGGATGGATATTCCAACTTTCATATTAGGAGCTCATTACCTAGGCAACTTGGCTAGGTATTCTCTTATACAGGCATGGTATATAGCCCACATGGAGAGCTCCTATTCATAATCAATTCCATATGCTTCTCCCTGGTGTTGAAGACTAAGAAGTTAGGGTGCTATGGTGAAGGTAGTTGAGCTCAATTCCATGTCTTCCATAAAATGTTTCGGATCATGAAGATTTTCTAAAAGAAAATGCTAATGGACAATATTTATCAATTGTAATTAAGCTAGTTGTGCCTACTAGTTTCCTTTTGTTTTCTTCCTTGTATCAAGGTGCAATGGAGGAAACTAGTGTCAATATACAAGCTTAGTGTGTACAAATACATAATTCCTTATTATTTATGTGGTGATTGTGATTTTTGGTATTTAAATGGATAACTCATATGATAGATTTCATTTTTGAATATTCGCCACCTCAACATCTAAGATAATGACAATCTAAACATCTACATCTCATGTAGCCTAAGTCATGTGTGATAGTGTGGTGGGTTGATTGACATATACACATAGACTACTAGGTGTTACATTAAACTATTAAGTATAGCATTTAAGCTCATCATGAGGGATCGTTGATATTTCTTTTTGCAAAAATTTTCTTGAAGTAGACATTTTTTATAATGTGAAAAATAATAAAAAAAGTAAGAAATAATACCATATTAGAGAATTTGGGAATCTCCCAAGTTCCACTTTCAAATAAGGAGTAAAGGTTTGACCAAGTGGCTAAATCTTAACCCCATATTTGAGAGTGGGACTTAGGGAGATTGCTTATATAGTACCTAAGAAAAATTTCACCTTCAAGTAAGAGGATAAGATGTGACCATGTGTCCAAATATTAATCACATTAAGAATTCCCAAACTTTATGAAAATTCCCAAATTTCTGAATATGTGGCTAAATATATACCTCATATAAAGATGCAATAGGTTAAACCATTGATGACAACTTGTTTGCAAAGGATTCTAATAAATCTCCACGATTCTTCATAGAGGCCCTTCTAAAGAGAGGATCATTTTTCTATTTCATATGATATTGAGAGTGATTGTTGAAACTAAAGAGACCAGTTGCCAAATACTATCATCCAAATTTCCATTGTCACCAAAGAAGGCTACATTCAAACCAAAAGCAACCATGAGATTAGAAATTTTAAGCTAGGTTTTAACATTTTTCTAGAATTGGATAGAGTGATGACAATCCCAAAAGAAGCGATTTTGTATTTCCTCGACTCTTTTTTATCTCAATTTTAAATGGTGACTTAGCTGCGATTATTAATGCGCTTGCTAATGTGTGACATGTCTCTGAGGCAATAAATTAAAAAACAACTAATTCAAGATTATCAAGCACGATCATGGTTAGCATGATGTGATGTTTGTTGAAGTAGCCATGTGTTGAAAAGGCAGTGGCTAACTTTACTTTATTATAATTTGTGATCTAATAAAGAAATTGAACAAATCTTGTGCTGATTGTATATAGTCCTTCAAAGGACAAACTCTCAAAGAATGAAGGTTTGGTATGATATAGCCTTGCTTGTCACTCTATGGGACAAGAATATTACATCCAAAGTGAAGATATCGATTTAAAAGTTCAAACCTCATCTATATGAGGAGCAACTTACAATGAGCTTTTTAGAGTGAAAAATGTAACTAAGAATAGATGTATGGATAGGAAATGTAACCTTGATAGATAAGGTTATGATGCTAACAAGTTAGTCATCCAAGCATGAAAAATTCCACAAAATACGAGTAGGAACACAATCGAAAGTGGCAAACTGGGAACCTATGGATGAGCTAGTTAAAGAAGATTTGGTTGGATCTCAAAGTCTAACATTAATGGATTGTTGGGGAAGTAGAAGGAAAGGTCAATATATATGAATAGTTGTAGGTGCAATTATGCCATGAGAATTACATTTTGAGTTTCATTCCAATTAAAAAGAAAATATGCTAAGGAAGATATTATATGAATGCATTAATATGTAATATGAAATATACTAAGTTGATAAAAATGGAACTACTACTGACCTTATCATGCTCTACATCATTCTTAAAAGAAGAGATTGTTAGTTTCCCCTAGAAAATTAGAATGGGCGTCATGTAATCCATGAAAAGAAAACCACATGTAGAGAAAGCCTAGCCATACATCTAAATATAGTTATTTTAGCTCTACAAGGATATGCCAATGATCCGATGCATGCATTTACAAGATATTTTCTCTAGAATAAGGTTTTTGAGAGACTTCATTATAAGGATTGACTCACTCACATAATAAATTATGTTATTGTATCTAGATGACTCATGGCTTTCTTTGTGTTGTAGCTAATAGGAGCATGATGCATATGCATTTGGAGAGATGTGAGGCAAATGTACAAGAGCATCTATACAAGAGATACCATTTGCACATTCCTTTTACCATAACTCATCTTCATCACGTACTGAATATGGAGTCACCAAAATGATTGTTATCTTATTATAACTCACCTTCACATGCCTCAATATGGAAGCACCAAAGGATGAGAGGAAAAGATAAAAGAAATATCACCACTAGAACCCTATGGCAATTATGTTCCACATCATCCTCAATATAGTAGATGTATTATTCTACACCTACCTCAATATCTACCCTAAAGATCAGTTTGGGTACCATAAGTATCTATGTATATCTACTGACTCCCACCAAAGTAGTAGTTCACACGTTAGAACTTTATATTTAATTTCTCTAATAAACAGGCGAAAACCAATGAGTTTTTTATGATAATTATATTGACATTTTCTTCCCCTCCAAAAGTTCCTTGTATTGATGACTATCAAACCCCAAATGAAATAGACACAAATATTCAAGATCTTGCAAAAATTCAAAGTGCAAAGCAAGGATACATCATGGAGCACATTATGAGGGTGTAAAATTCAATGATAAAATCATACAAAGTTACAAGTGCCAATATTTAATCTTGCACATATACTAATTTATAAGTGGAATGAAGACCCAATTGTCATGCTACTCAAGAAATATGATTATCTTTTAAATACTCACAATCCCAAGAGTTTTTTATTTTTCCTCGAACCTCATTAATCTATATGTAGTTGGAAACTCAAGATTGTAGCTCAATATCTTTTTCTCTACGAGATTGAACCAATGCTAGAATTCATGCATGTTTACTGAAAATTTATGCCATGAAAGAAGCAGTTATGATAGCCAAGATGGTGATAGAGGAAGCATAAACATGCATAGCACACTTTTAAAGGCCAAATTACCGAAAGAATGCAAAAATTTATCATCTAGATATTTGCAAAGAAGTAGCCATAAATAATAACATTAGAATATGCCATGGAAGGTCGAAGGGGAAAAGGTTGTGAGAATGAAAGTTCAATTCAAGAAAATGACACTGAAATGTCTAGTATATCCTGCATTATGCAACTGATTGATAGAAATCAAGCTCTTACTGAGCATGGGAACATGTAAAACATCCCTAAGCATAAGAGAAGTCCCATTAGGCAAAGCTAGGTGTATGTCCTCTATACCAAGAATAGCATAAGTCTGCTCAAGGCCCAAAGAAATACATTCGTCAACCTTTGTGTAAGAAGAGAACCATGCTCTATGAGGGGTAACATGACAAGATGCCATAGAGTTGAAAAGGCAATCAAACGTATAGGCCTGATCACTGAGCAAGTAAGTTGTAGGGAAACAAGATGACATGAGTACATGCTCAACTGCATCATCATGGGCAACTACATGTACCTCACCACTAGTAAGAGTGGTAACACTTGCTGCATCATTTTTCAATTTCAATTAAAAAACATGAAATCAAGCACAATGGCTAGCCTTACTAGATTGACAAGTCATATATTATGGTAAAAACATGTGCATTTCATGCATATCTCTAAGTATAAGACATTAGAAAAAAATCTAATTGCTTGATATTGACAAAAAATTTGAGATTAGCCTCGTGGATAGGAGTAATACACAAGATTTGACAACCTAGTGTGCCAAATAAGCTCCATAAAAGTGACCATTATGTCAAATCAAGTAATGCCATTGACATGCCCAATAGCTAAATCCAAAGAAAGAGAACGAACTTTGTCATATTTGGCATCATGTAGCATATACCTTTGTGATCCTTAGTTGCAAAAAGTAAGGGGAGCCTTTTCTTAGTAGACTTTTATAAAGTCTAGCACCCACCATTGCATTGTACAGGTCAGAGTTAAGATTCAACTATGCCTACACACCACCTAGGATTACTTCTTCTTCAAGATCAACTTTCATAAAGGCTATAACATGCTAGAGGGGATATTCATCCTTTAGTCTCTCTATGATATGATTTTGGATAAACAAGTCTGTCTCCATTCTCTTTAACATTAATACCAACTACCAATATGTCAGTAATGGTGTCCAGTGACCCTCTTTTTCACTATATAGGCCCATTCTCCAAGGTTTCCCTTTGGCCCTTCTATTGATTGCTATACTTATTGATGGGCTAAGATGCCTTAGATCAAGCTAGCCAATGTAATATTAAAGGGATTGCTCTCCTTGGAAAAACTAGGTATAATTCTTAATCTTTTAATAGATGATACCATTTCCACCAAAATTCAAGCTGGAAATAAATTTTTATATGATGCAAGATGGATCACAAAATCATTTCCAAGTTTTAGTTTCTTGTCCCCTAAATGAAATAAATACAATATTTTCCCAAGAAATCATTTCCCCCTCAACCTTTTACCTTAAGGTGAAAATAAATTCTTCAAGGAAAGTCAACAACCTCCCCCTGCCCTCAATCATGTTGACTTGCATTAGAAGTTTTTATATTTGGAACATTTTCTTGAAAAGAATTTCATTGGTGTTTAATGGCAATAAATATGATGCATTATCTAGATTGAATGGTGGTTTATTTTGGCAAGTGCTCTCTTAGACTTGCTTGATACCTTAGAAGAAAAGTTCATTAAAGAGGATCTGAGAAAAGAGGATAGAAGGTGGCTCAAAGAAATCAATGAGGTTGTACTTGATTATATATAATGAATAAACTTTTGAGATACATCGATCTACATGATCTCTTTTAGGCATGTTAATGCTTTGATACTTTAGGGAACAATGCATTTTCCTTATGTTAAAAAAAAAATCATAAACCAAAACAAATTATAGATTGAAATAATGCTCATATATTAGATTTTTTCACCTCTTTTCTTTTCGATATGGCATCATGTTTCTCTCTTTCATTGCATAAATCATAGACACATATACACACACACATATACACAAAGCTAAACACTCTATCCAATAAAGCTCTATATTTCATCTCCATACGTGAAGCCATTGAGTCACACCTAGGGTTAGTGAGGGGAATGGAATGCCACTCTCCTGACAAACCCCTTGGTGGCGGCTAGTGGGGTATGGGGGGAGGGATCTTAGCTTAACTCCAACCTTTTTGTAGTAGCATTTCTTAGAAAGGGAGTGTTAGCATAGTGCTAGTAGCATTTAGCTCATTATTGCTCTCTAATTGGCTACATCAAAGTAGTTTGTTATAATGTTCAATAAACTATATTGATGGACACATTTGGATCTACTCTTCTCTTTTCAAATTTTAATTATAAAAACTTCTATTGAAGCCTTTATCAACATAATCTATCATTTCCTCATCCTTTCTCAACATTGGGGAACCTTGGTGTGGAACATGAGGATGCCTCGTTGGCTTTTACCTCTAGTCACCTTAGAGTGATCGTCTCAAGTGTATATATGAAAAAATACATGCATGTATATTTCATTTCACTCATTCAACTTATATTTTCTTAATTGGCAAGGTCTTTCTTGTGAACACATTTTCCCATTTATACGCATGTCTATCCTAGCATAAACACACAAGTATACATTTCAGTATCATACTTCATAAATACAATGATCATCATTCTCATTCCATATATTTGTTTAAAGATAAAAAAATTAGTAGGTTCTATAGCCACTATAAGGCACACAAGACAAAGATGTTCAAATACATTATGCTATTGTACACAAGTCAACTCAACTTCTACATGTTGGTATAGTTAAGCTAATGTTCACATGGATGCATGTTGTGCACAGAAGTTCAAGAAAGCACAAGTTATGTGGATATACATAATATCCTAAAAAAGAGGGGGTACTATCTTCACTAGCCAATGCTCAAAAAACATGGTGAAATTTAGATGGATAGGCAAAGTTTCCTTTATGCTTGTGTGTTAATGATGACTGGGCTCCACTGCTCTCTAGGCTAGCATGTGGGTGCAAGATTTGCCAATGATGAAATTCACCTATGTAGATTTACAAGAGGATGCACTCTCAGAGTTGGGTCACATGATGGCTAGCAACACTTAGGCTACATATAGAATTTGCAAAAACATTTATAAGCATTGATCATGTGGGTCACAAGTCAGTGCTCTTCCATTGGACAAGGTTTCCATTGATTAGACTACTCACAAATCTTATTTGTTAGTTCCTCTAATGTTGCAATAGAACCACATTTTTAGAATTGTTTACAGGATCCTGATGGAGGGATGAAAGCTCCACTACCTCCACAATCACCTTGCATGAGACAGTGACAGAGGGTTCATCCAACCCCATTCCCCTTGCTCTCATGCCGTGCAATATAGCTCTTACGTATCTGACATTTCTAGTATGTAATTGGGATGCCCTAGCTATGCAAAAGCTCTAGCCCTATTATATTAATAACATTTTTGCACTTCAATTTTGTCTATGGTGCGATGATTTTCTCATCTTAAGAAAGTCTTTGAATCTTGCATCTACCTACTCTTATTTTTCTCAAGTTATTTTTGGAGGTTCTTATAATTAGAGCCAAGCCACACATTGGTTAGGTCAACCTTGGTGAGTCAACATAGTTAAGTGGGACTATAAGTGGCATGGCACCATTAACTTGAACCCCAAACAGCATGCCACCTTGTGAGGTTGACTTGGTACTCTTCAAAATGAAGGGTACTAGATTAACTACTTTAGCAAGTTCAGACACATGTTTATGAATTATTTGCTATTGCATCGAGTGCCATTCTTTGTCCTCCACACATCATCTACATTGTTCTCCCTCCTTTTTGTAGGCCTATGGCATCAAAATGGGATATGGATCCACCATCTTCCTGACTTGGCTATGGCCATTAATACCTCAACCAATTTACCAACACATGCAAGTTCATGTACTTGCATGTGTTGTGTCTCTTAGAGCAATGTCTCCCAAGCACTTCCAAGGGCATCATCACATCTATGTATTTAGGCTTGCATCGTGGGCATGCCAACAATGGCAAAGTGAGAGAACCGTAGTGTATTTGTGACGGGCTGCCATAAATGCATCGCTATAAGTGTAGAAAAGAAAATGACACAATTCGATTTGATGAATGAGGATAGGCATAAAGGATCAATCAGTAGGATCTGGTTTGTTTATCCTTGCTAATACGAGGTTAGCATGCTATTTTAAGGGCATGCCAGTAGGGATAATGTGTTGTTTCAATAACCTCACTCTCCTACTCAATCTTGAAAGAGCCTACATATAGTGTAATCCCACCTTCAAATTTTGAAATAATTTACCTTTAAAAATAAAATTTAAAGGTGAGAAACCTACAAATCTTGGAACATTTTAATGTATTTTTAGTTTAATACCTCTAAAATTTAATGTATTTTTGCCTCAATACCTCTAAATTTTGGTAAAAGCTCTTATCTTCCCAAGTTTAAGGTTTTCCAACTTTTTGGAAAATGATTTATTTCGAGCATTGCTCCCAGTCCCAAATGGGTGCGACCTAGTGTTAGCAAGGGGGGGAGGAGTGGGGTTTCACTCCCCTTGCTAATGGGTGTGACCTGGTCCTTATTGAGTTGGACTTGGTACGTTACTGGTTATGTAATAGGGTAGAGTCCACTATCCCACTATGAGGGTCATGCACCACATCAGTAAATGAAGATGTGTGTGCAGTGTTTAGACTTTAGGTTGCAACATCTACATGCATGTCAACTTTTTTTAGACCCCACCATCAACAAACCATGCCATAAAACGTCTTTAGAGAGAGAGAGAGAGAAAACACACCTTGAGGAGAGAAAATATGGTATCTACAAAGCCAAGGCTGCAACCTCCTTTCGACTCCCGCAAGCTCATCATGGAGTACCGATGTACTACATCGACTTGCTAGTGTTTTGACAAGCTGAATAGGATGGCATCCACACGCATTTGGACTTGACTACATAGACTTGGGCAAGTAAAATTTACGAGGGAGTGTCCTAGGACCTAGTCCTAATTTGCAAATTTTTATCTCTTTTAACTTCATAATTAAAGCTCTTTTCGGAGAAAAGTTTTCCGAAAGAGGGAGAGAATGTTACCTAATACCGACGTTAAATAGGAGACGGGAGTCATAAAGAAAGCTGCATCAGAGAAATAAACCAGTCGTGACATTTATCGCGTCGATGACCGCACGTGAATCCTCGTGGCGGGTATTTACACAGAGCGCACTTGCAGTCTTCCAGTTGCGATCCGATGAGAGAGAGAGAGAGAGAGAGAGAGAGAGAGAGAGAGAGAGAGAATATCATCGACACATGCCGCCTCTTTACTCCCTTTCTGAGCTCTCCTCATCGGCAGACGCCACATCATTCACACCCTCTCGTGAGCTGCATGCATGCCATGCCATCCACATGCATGCATATGTATATACTGTCCAGTGTCCACTATGTAAATACACTACATGGATGCCGTCACCTCCTGACTCCTGAGCAATCATCAAGTGGAGTTTCTCTGACAAACAAAATCGTATTTACGACGTTTCTTTATAACCCGCACTACCCAAGGAATAATAGTGATAAATAGCTCACGAGGTCAAGGAAGACAGATGCAGCCGGATCTACATGAAGCTTTTTTCACCCGGTGGGTACACATCAATGATCAGACATCTATCATAGCAGTTTTTCATTCACTCGTCGTCTCTTGAATTCTCATTTCACGTTTGCTAGCCTCTAGCAACACAATACATCGAAGGTCCCTCTCCCGGAGAGAAGGGCTCTCTAGTAAAAAAACTCCAAGCATCGAGTAGCAAACTCCAAGCTTATTATAGTGGATAATAACTCTCCTGTAAGTCCATGAGGACTGACGTGGTGCAAGAGGGGCATTTGTGTGTCTTCAATTCGCCAAGTGTCTCGAAGGAATGCATGCAGGTTCTTCGTGGGAAGTGGCCAAGAACTGAATTGTTGCCCTCTAAGCAATAGACGACTTCATTGGATTTCAAGAATGCTCTTAGGAATGGTGAGGTTAACATGGCAAAGATTGATAAGGCGTTGAAGAGTGATTAGGTGAAATATAATGAAGCATGCAGAGCTAAAGCTTAGCAGGGAGCTCGGGTTCACAAATCGTTGGTCACAATCTCGATTGACTGAGTCAGGCATATATACACTACTTTGCTATCTACTGGTGTGTATATGTATTTTCTTGGTAAAACCCCATTAGAGGAGGAATTCTCCAGATGGTTCGAGCTTACATATCAAGGTAAAGCCTCTCTGGTGCAGTACAAATTTGTCGAGAAGGGATTCTTTCTTGTCATACTTGGATACAAGGTAGAGAGGGATTGGGTGTTGGCATCTTCTGTTGGTTTCTGTGGAATTATGGTGTTTGTCTTGCCTTGGACATCCTCCTTTTCCTTGGATGGAGTGCTGTAACATGAATGTCCTGTGTGGGTTAGGTTTGTTGATATGCCTCCTTGGCTGGTGGAGGAGACATCCATTATTGTAGCTATGATGGGCAAGGTCTTGTACACTCTTGCTCTAGCAACTCCCTAGGGGATGCTTAAGTCGTCTTGCCGTGTTGTATACTATAGGATCGTAGGAACGTCCCTCCCGAATACCTGTAGTTGCAGGATGTTAATGGTATGGAAATTGTGCTTGGTGTTAAATCCTCTGCCTTTCTTGATTCTTGCTATTTGTGTAAATTTAGTAGTCATTTTGCTCAGGCTTGCCCTCTTAAGAATCCAGTCAAAGAAGTTAATGCTTCTCCTAAGAATACAACAAGTGGAAATTGTTTTGAGCCTAACAAAGCCATGCAGGTTGATAAAGAAGCTCCTACTCTGACTTCTGGTCTGGACTCTCAAATGGACCAGCAAGTTAGAGGTTCCAATTGTGCCCTGGAGAAGCGACCTGCAGAACCTAATGAGTAGGATGAGTTGGTGGGCAAGGTTGCTTTGGCCTCGTCACCCAAAGAGATCCCACGTCACTTGAAGGTGCCTTCTGATTCTGCTAATAAGTAGCACTGTTAGTAAGGACAAGGAGAATATGCCCTCTAAGTCATTGGATTCGAAGGGTGATAAGAAAAAGAGTCGTAAGCCCTCAATCAAGAACCTTACAAGAAATCCTCTAGTTGACAGAATTCTATATGCTCCTTTGGATGCACTACAAGATATAGGCCTTATATCGACGTTTAAAGCGACGAAAATACAAACAACAAAATTTGCCCCCGTCATCGCAAAAAGCGTCGTTATTGGCAATGCATAGAACAATCGGTATTGGCATCGCTATCAGTGTCGCTATTAGCGTCGTTATGTATGTCGCAAACGTGCTGATAGCGATGCCAATACCGACACTGATAGCAACGGTTTGCGACGTGCATAACAACGCTAATAGCGACGCGAGCAGTAAAATTTATGACGCTAATAGTGACGGTAACAAGGAATTTTTTTTTTTTGGTAGCCCTGCCACATATAGCAATGTGTGCTTTATGAGAGCCATACAAAATAGTTGCTGCACTACTGTGTACAATGCGCTCGCAAACAAAAACAATGTATACTGAAATCATAAAACTGATACATGAAATAAATACATGATCGCATAAAAAGTGATTGGTACAATCATGACAGGATATCACTAATACATAGAAAATGTCTACATAGATCAGGCGACTAAAAAATAAAGGTGTGTGAGCTCCAGGGATCCAAGGGTGAGCTACGCATCCTCATCCCCCAAAAGTTCGTCCCGCCGCAAAGGAGCATCGAACGGACTTTGCAGAAAAAGAAACAACACATCAGTCCACCATACAATAATGCATTCAAATATCTCATGGTAACTACGGACAAGAAAGATGAGTGACTTACAGGGCTGCCCTGTCTATACAATCGGTCGATCAATGCAGTGAGACCGTGCCTCTCTGCAAATCGAGTCTCAATGCTAGTTGGATCGCGATTTGTAATGGAGTGCTGCAAAGAAAACAAAATGCTAACTGTTAGAAACATGATTGTCAGTACAAAGAATATTTCAAAAAAATAAACAAGCAAAACAAAAGAAAAACTTACAAAGTCCTCCAAATATGTCCTGTGGCCGCCACTCCCAAGATGATGGATCACTCTGGCCTTGAGTCGTGCCCTCGCCGCCTCACACTGCTGACTCCAATGTCCTGGAGAATCTGTAGCCTCCTCCCTCAGTCGGCGCCAGTCGTCTGCATCTAATCACTCGGGCTTTGCAGCCCCACTCTTGATTACCTTGCGTGGGTCGGATCGTCTATGTGACATGTATGTACGTATGCAAATATCCATCATCTAGCCCGTAGAGAATCTATCTACTGCGGCTGGCACCGAAAACTTCTCGTGTAAGGATGCTACTATGTAGTCCTTGCTCCCCTTCGGTATGTTCTTTCAATGATCCAAGACATTGTGTCGAAAAACTTGTTGTCACAACTCTCTCATGCGAGCCATCACCCTCCTCCCCTCATCATTCATGATGATGGCTCCTAACCTACTATTGACTAGGTATCCATAACCCCTAGGAGTCTACCTAAGATGGGTCCTCTCCCATTTGCGTCCACGTTCCTGGGCATATCCAAGAGACCCCTCTGCATCTGGCGTACCGACGGGGATAATCTCTCTCGAAGTAGCACCCACAGGGGTGCCACCTACTGACGGCTGTGCAAAAGCCGAAGTAACTGGAGTAGACATCCCCACAGGTGTAACAAATCCTGGAGGTGACATAGCTCCAGCTGAACGACGAGACGGAGACACCGTGTCCATGTCTCCACAACATCCACCTGAGCCACGAGAGTGAGGAGTCGCATCTGTATCTTGTGTTGACCGCGGGCTCACTGCCTCTGTATCTCTGCAGCATCCCCCTAATTCCAATGCACTCCCTCCCTCTGGCCCAAGTCGTGAGCGTCGAGATCGTCTACTCGAAGCCGAAGCATCCGATCACGCTGAAGCAGATCTAGCAGAGCGCCCTGACGAAGACCGAGACAGCTCCTGGTCTGCCATCTCTCTGAATCTGGCGATCTGGTCTGGAGACATGCGTGCGAAGATGTCTTGTAACTCCTCATCGCTCATCCCTCGACTCATCTTGAAAATGTCACCTGCACAGACAAAAAATGATGTTAGAATAATCAATTTAAATCATACAAAGCACAATAATATAAATCATTTAAAAAAATCTCACTTAAAATGCATATCTTATGTACCCTTATAAGTGATTGGTCAACGAATTGAGTAAGTGGATGCTCCAAGTAGGAAGTATTCTATGGTCTCATGTTAATCTCCTGACACAACTCTGCATACACTGGAAGGTCGATAGACATGTCACCACAAAAGAATGAGTCCGCCTCGTTCTCAAAGAATTCTTGGACTCCTGTATTTCCATCATTGTTAGCCGATACTGGCTCCAAGATTTCGACAGTCTCCACCCCTTGCAATATCGACCCCTCTATTTGCATATTATCTTCATCTATGCTTGGAACATCGCTTTGATCATATACTCTCGCACTTCGGGGAGTTGAAGGTATAACATACCACCATTGAGTTGTCGGGGGTTTGGATAGAAGATTACCTATTCACAAACACGTACAAAAGAGTTCAAACCATTGTGACATAAACCATGTCGTAATACAATTAGCAAGCAAATGAGTCCATGCACCTGTTCACAATGGGCCGTCAACACAAAGGTGTCACGCAAATCCGTCCTTTTTTTTTCAGAATCTATTTCGAGAAATCCAGATGGACCTCGTCAAACTATTGCTCCAGCTCCTCCAAGTACCACTTTGAATCACTGCACATCGAATAGTATCATGGAGAAGCTATGGTAATCCACCGTAACAATACTTTGCAAGTTCCCAAAATACTCCATCTCATCCACAACCATGTTTGGATCCATTGCTCGTCGCCGGCTCTCTTGTTTGAACCTTGCCATGACACCACAGTCCATTGTGGAGCGCATTTTGTCAATACGCTCCACGCAAAAATGCCGTTTGTGTGACCACGCTGCACTATATATTTTGTACTATACATTGAAACACTCAAATTAGATGTATTATATAAAATTTAGATACGACAGATTCTAAATCCCTCATCACCTTTGGACTACATCCCCTCGAGAATTCCCACTCCTCCATTGAGACCTCTGTCCCTTTGCGAGACGTTGCGGTTAAGGCTCCATGCAACCATCGCATTGACGTAAACCACAGCATCTCCTCCATGCCTTCGGGATATCGAATCGGTCGATGACGTGTACTACGTCGGAATTCAACTCGCGTTTCCTCTCGATCTTGCCTAGCGATTTGGTACTTGGCGAGCCACGTCTCCATAGAGGCATGGTGCAACATACAAAAGTAATTCACCTTCTCTTCCATTGAGGCATCCATTCTTTTTTCTACCCCATTTCCAACCACCACATCTCCAGTCAGTCTATCATCATCTTTCAGTGACCATAGCATTTCATTGTTTGGTTCCACCATTGGTAGCCATTGTGAAATATGCACTAGCGCCTCAGACACCAACCAACCTTCGGCCATGCTACCTTCTGGCTGAGCTCGTTGTCACACAAAGCCTTTCAGGGTTTTCATGAAGCGCTCCAAGAAGAACATCCATCGCGTATAGACATGTCCAGCAATCTCCACTTCATCCACAAGATGCACAAGAAGGTGGACCTGTATCGTGAGCATGCTGGTGGGCAGGTATTTCTCAAAGAGACAGACCGTCTCCACTGCTCCCCGCCTCATGGATTCAATAGAGGACGTCTTAATCTCCTTTTGTGAGATCTATTGCACCAAAGTCGACAACTTGTAAATGCTCCCGCGTATTTCTGGAGTAAGATATCTTGCGATCGTGATCGGTAGTACAAACTACCACAAATGAGAAAGCATTATGAATAATGGCTACATTCCAAATAGCAAAATGCCCACGCTAATTACAATCCATTCGTAGTACAAACCTGACATATCTTATGCCAGTCATGGGATTTTAGCCCTGATAATTGGTCGTCTTTAGAAAATGCGGACCTGAGAGAACGCATCATACCCGTCGGAGTGCGGATAGACTTGATAACTTGCTTCACAATGCGCTCTTCTTTAGTGGACAAAATCCAAGGAGCGCAAAGAAGCTGCACGCGACCATCAGCACTCGACTATGGCCAAAGCGCCTCCATCTTATCTGCCTCCTTCAAATCCATTCGTGCCCCTATAGTGTCTCTCTTTCCTGTGATGTGGTCCCATAACAAGCTGCCCACATTCTTGAAAATATGCATGGGATCCAACAAGTGGTTGACCTGTAAGTGAGTCCAATATGGCAACTTGTAGAAAACTGAGAACCGCTGCATTCCATTTGGATGTGATTCCGCGTGGACCATTTTCAGCTTGTACCAGCTTGCAGCGTTCATATGTGTTGGAGGTCGTCTAAGGAAACCTTCGCTGAGTTCATGATCCTCCGGCAAGAAAGCAACGTGTCCTTGATATACCATCTTCTTCATGGTTCGTGACCTTCGGGAGTCTAACTGTGGCCCGCATAATGGACATGCATGATAACCTGAGGTAACCAGACCTGTTCCAACACCACGACCTAGTGAATACTTGATTGAACAAGATAAAATATATATATTACCAGTGAGGATGGAGGCCTGCTCACCTGAGCACTCTCCCAATCCCGGAAAGTCATGCATCATCCACATGAGAATGGCTCGAATATTGGCTGACATCCAACCATCGCGCCTGCTCATATCTTGCACAGTGACCCCCTCCTCCCACAAAATCTTAAGCTCATCGACTAATGGACGAAGATACACGTCCATATTTTTTACTTTGTAGTGGCCTGGGACGAGCAAGCTAAGGATGAGATGTCCTTTCTTCGTAGAAAGCCATGGAGGGATGTTGTAGTTGACAAGGACTATTGGCCACACACTGTAAGAAGTTGAGCGCAGACCGAATGGGTTGATGCCATATACTTGGCCATGCTTCTAGAATGCACTTGGATTGAGATTGAAGCTTAGTCTCATTGAGTTTGTCTGTCACTTCTCACATCAAGCATTAATTTAAGATACTTCATGCCTCTTATCATTGGATGATACATGAGCCATTTGTTAGATATATTATAGTGAGACAATAGGACTAATTGTGACATGTACATGCTCTCTTGATACTCATTGGATGCGATACCCCTATCGTAGGATGGTTTGATGTTTTGTCTTGGATCTAGTACTTATATCTGTCATAGTGTTGTCAATGGTATTTATATGCTTCTAGGTTATGTATTGAGCCTTAGTGCCCTCTCTCATTTCCTTTTCTCTCTCCCCTCTCTCTCTCATTTTTTCTCTCTCCTCTCCCTCTCTCATTTCGTTTTCTCTCTTTCTCTCCCTCTCTCATTTCATTTTCTTCCTTAAATGTTTTATTTGGAAAATATCTCCCTCTCTTCCTGCTAGCTTTCACTCAAGAGGTCCTTCCATTTAAATGCTCCTAACACTCTCCAATGAGTTGCATTTAGATGAGTTACATTGTGAGTTGCATTTAGATGTCATAAGCAAAAAAATTTCACTAACTTCTTTCCTAATACAATTGATAAACATTAGACATAACTAATCCTCTATAGCAATCATTAGACATAACAGTAGACATAACTAATTTCTTTCCTAATGCAATTGATAAACGTTGGACATAACTAATCCTCCATAGCAATCATCAATCAATGCAATTTGAATCTCTACTACAAATGATTAGAGAGTTTTTTTATAAAAAATTGAGTTGTTGATTTCTATCTACTCTAATATACTCAACCAATCAAATCATCATCTCAAATCAATTCAGCCTCACAATCCAAGCATGGCTCCCTCAATTGGTTACGCCACTCCATTTTGCAATCCATCCATTCCTCAAGTACTCCAACAAAGAGAGGAAGCATAGAAAAGAAAGAGGAATATCCCACCTCATCTCAACTCCACCTCTCACCCTCCAAATTGTAGAAGAAGAAGGGGAAGAAGAGAAGAATGCAAGATAGGAGAGAAGCTTCACTCTTCTAGTTCCTCACTTAATTCCTCTCTCACTCACCCTCACCCTCACCCTCACCCTCGCCCTCAATGTGAAGCATAAGAAGATAGGATACAAGGAGAGAGAAGAGAGCTCTCAAGTTTGCACACACAAGAATGATCTATGCATACATCCTATGTTAATTTGAACACTTCAAAAAAGTGAATAGAGAGTTTTGCCCACAACCTCTTCCATTTCCTCCCCCTCCCTCTCTCCCCCTCCCTCTCCCTCTCCCTCTCCCTCTCTTTCTCTCTCATTTCCTCTCCCTCTCACAATATATCCTAACACTCTCCAAAAGCAAAAGGGAGAGAGAGAGAGAGAGAGAGAGAGAGAATGCACTCTCCCTCCCTCTCCCTCTCCCTCTCCCTCTCCCTCTCCCTCTCCCTCTCCCTCTCTTTCTCTTTCTCTCCCTCTCTCATTTCCTCCCCCTCCCTCTTCCTCTCTTTCTCTTTCTCTTTCTCTCCCTCTCTCTTTCTCTTTCTCTCCCTCCCTCTCCCTCTCCCTCTCTTTCTCTCTCATTTCCTCTCCTAAAAAAGCAAAAGAGAAAGTGATTTAAACCCTAAACAAGCAAAAGAAGGAGAGAATAGACTCACCGATGAGATATGGCAACTGTGGGGCGACTCCTCTTCGCGATGAAGGCTCCTCCTCTCCTTCGCGAACAATGGCGGCGGCGGCGGCGGCAAGCCTTCTTCCTCTCCTTCTCTCACGACGGTTGCTCTCTCTCTCACTCTCGCTCTCAAAACAGTAGATGCAAAAATGAGAAATAAACCCGTGCTCGGTTTCGGCCTATTTTTTTTTCCTTGTGGAGCGTCGCTATTTTTTGCGTTGCTATTTGTGTTGCTATTTGCGTCGCAAATAGTGATGCCGCTATCTGCGTCGCTACTCGCCGTCGCTATAGGCTTAAATCCTTGTACTGATGGTCTTAAATTTATTGAAGATCCTCACTCACTACTTTGAGAGAACTTCTCTCTCCTCAAGTTAAAATACTACACTTGGAATGTGCACAGATGTACCTCTGATCTTTGCAAGAAGGTGGCCTATTGATTAATTAAAAAGTACAAACCACATGCTATTTCCTTGTAGGAGATTAAGCTAGGCAAGGATGATTGTGGTAATTTTGTGATTGATGGGTATAACATTTTCTTTGCCATTGCATCCAAAGACAGATGAGGCACCATGATGCTAATCAAGGATGAGCTTAAAGCTGGTGATGGGAGCTGTATAGGAGTAAGTGTCTCCTACTCCACTAAGGTATTTTTGTTATGCTCGGTATATGCCCCCAAAAATTCTAATCAAAGAGCTGGTTTATGGGATTTTTTGCAACAATGCCTGGATGGATTGAATGCCTGTGCGGGGGGTGATTGGAACATGACTTTGTGTGGCACTGACAGATCCCATGGCAACGTCACCATGAATTTGGTGGAAAGAGAGAGCTGGCAGCACTTTGAAAATGCTTGTGAACTAAGGGATATTGCCTTGGTCTTTGATTGGACAAATGAATTGCAATTTACTTGGCATAATAAACATATTAGGTCCGCTTGGCATGGTAGCAGGCTGGATAGAGTTTATGCTACATGTGGTGCATGGTGGATAGAGGGTGGTGTGAGATACAAACTGCTCGATGAAGTGATGTCATCTGATCATGTACCAGTTCTCATCTCCTTTAGGCTTATTTTTTTGTCAAAAAATAATGAGGGGCCTCTGTCCTTGCGGTTGAATGTATCCTTTCTGAATGATGAAGGTTTTGTTAAGAAGGTTGAGGATGCTTGGAGTAGAGCTACTAAAGGCTCTCCTATGTGTGCTTGGCAAAGGGCTTTTGATGCAGTTATTTGGGTTGCAAAGGATCATGGCAGGCTTAAATCATCATTAAGGAAGAAAACTTTGGAAGGGGCTACTAGAGCTAGAAACTCAGTTCTAGCTAACTTTGCAAGTGAGCCAGGTGATGCATGCATGCAGACTTGTATAAGAGACATTGATACTTTTTAAAGCTTACTTGAAGAAGAAGCAGTAAGAGTACCTAAGATTCAGTTAAGGGGTAAGTGGGAGGTGTGTGGATATGGACCCAACAAGTTTTTTTTCTCTCAGCTGAAAGCTAAGCAGACAAAAGAAACTATAGCTGAAGTGTTGGATCAAGATGGAAAGATGGTCACAGATCTCACTTCAATCTCAACTGTGTTCAAAAATCATGTGGTTGCAATTGCTGGGACTGCCCCTCCCACTCCTTTGAACTGTGATCAACGTATCTGCTCTTTTCTAGAAGATTCGGCTTCCATCTCTCCTGATCGGGACCTTTTGTTGGATCGGCCTTTCACAGTGGAGGAGGTGAAAAATGCAGTGTTCAACATGAAAGTTGGGAAATCTCCTAGGAAGGATGGGTTGCCTATAGAGCTATTTCAGAAAATTTGGAACTCCTAGAGCGATGACTTGGTGAAGTTAATGAACCATATGAGGGATATTGGGATAATATATGCAAATTTCAATAGTGGGGTGATTAAACTTATTCCTAAAGCCCATGATCGCACTAAGGTGGTCGATTGGAGACCACTCACTCACTTTTGGCTTTAAGGGTTAAACACTTGTTTGCCAATCTCATTCATGATAGACAGTATGGATTTGTATTTGGCAGAAAGATTCATGATGCGGTATTGAACTTGATTTTTTCAATGGATTATTCATTTAGCCTGTAGACTGACATTGTCCTAATTAACATGGATTGGGACAAGGCATATGACAGGGTTAGTTGGTCATTTGTGTTGCATGTACTATCATAAATGAAATTTGGATTTGTCTTTTGCAGAATGGTAGCATCTCTATTTAGCAATGCCTCAACAATACTTAGCATCAATGGTACCTTTACATTAGCTTTTCAGCTTGAGAGATCAATCAAATAGGGTTGTCCTTTGGCCCCTTTGCTCTTCGCCCTCATTATGGATCTATTACTCAGGAAAATTGATAAGGCTATCCAAAGAGGGTCTATTCGAGCCTTACCGCTATTGAATGGGTCAACTAATGCAATTCAATTTTTTATTGATGATAATGCATCAATTGTGAAGGCTGACTAGCATTCTGTCAACAACTTGATGAATATTTACACAAAAGTTTTTGAACTTTTTGCCTCTAAAATCAAAATTTTTGAGTCGAAGCTCTTTTGGTTATCTTGGAGTGACCCAAAGACTTGGGTGATGCAACTAGGCTTTAAAGTAGTCAAACTAAGTGAAATTATTAGGTATTTAGGTGCCCTCATAGGTGTAGCCATATCTCTAACCCAAAGATTCAACTAGTTTCTGAAGAAATTCGAGGACAAGGTTAGAAAGTCGATGGAAAGCTCTTTCTCCTTTGTAGGCAGAACTACATTGATTAAGACCTTCTTTTCATCCGTAGTGGTATACATTGGCTCAATGATGCCTTTCAGCAACTCTGCTTGGGACAAATTGAGAAGTTGATGCGGGACCTTTTGTGGTGTAGAAATGGGGAGAGATCTAGGTCTCAAATCAGCTGGGATTTGATCATAGAAGATAAGAAGAATGGGGGGGTTGGGGTGGAATGTTTGTTTGCTAAATACCTTAGCCTATCTCTAGTGCTTCTCAAGAGGATGGATGCTTGTCAACCCTGGACTACTTTACTAAAGTTCTGGATTGAGAGGGCTAAGATTTGGAGTGGTGTATGGTTGAATCTTTCTTGGCAAGACATTATTTCGTGTCCTCACCTTAGGATATCAGTTTTGCAATCTGACTTTGCTCAAGCTTTGGTTGCTAAATGGAAGAAACTTATCATAGACTCTTCATGGTCTTCCAGGGGTCCTATGCATGGTGATTCTTCACTTTCTAGAAGTGTATGGCTATCTCCTTTTGTATATGACCCAGAGTGTGCCCCGATACTCAGAAATAGCAGATTTGCAAAATCGCTGCACAATAAAGGAGTTAGAATTTGGGATAATCTGTGGGACAATGTTGAATGCTCTTGTATGCAAGTTGATTCGAGTCGGATCAGATATGGGTTGAACAATAAGGAGTTTGACTTCTTATGCTCTATTTTAATTCATTTAAACCCATCATGGTTGACCTCACTATCCAGAAAGGATGATCAGTATTGAAGGATCTTGTTAGCCTTGTGGGCAAGTTGTTGGCTCATTGCAAATCTCCGAGTATCATCATCAAACGAGCCTTGATCACCAAATAAGGCAACTGAAAACCAAATCTCAATGCAGATCTGAAAACACATGCAAATCTCTCACCTCCCTTTTCGATTACAGAGCCAGGTCAATCTCCGATATAGGAAAAAGAGACCACTTTTTATTGTCAATATTATATTTAATAGGGTTTTTGTGAAACCCCCTATGTGACCCAAAAACTTTTCAAGAAATTGTTCACATATCCAAAACCATTTGGGGCAAGAAACCCATATAGGAACAATTCCTACATTTTCAAAGCTATTGCTACCATGGTGTGGTTCACCGCTAGAGATAATTGTTAGGTTTCCTTGGCCATTAGGTTTGCAACTAGTTTCAAACTTGTAAGGGCCCAATCACACCTAGGTGTAGTGGGGGAAGAGTGATCCCACTCCCTCCACTATCACTTGGTCACCCCACGAGAGTGGGGATTCTTTACTCCTCCCTTCCCCTTGTTAACACTTGTAGAAAATGAGCAACAAGATCCTAGCTATAATTGACCATACCATACGTGAGGGCATGGTCCAAAGTGATTGCAATCCATCTCATTGATAAAAAATAATTTAAATGTCCTATTTTTTCTTTTTTTGACGTCATATAATTTTCTTTATCTTGTGTTATGTAACATTTTAGACTTGTAGAAATTTAACATTTGTGCAAACTAAGTTTTAGACATGTAAATTTTTTTTCTTAAGCTTCAAATGATTTAGACGCTGGTTGTGAATCTATGAGCTAGAGCAAATAGGTCCTTTGCTTAAGGGAGAGGGGGTCGACAATATGGCAGTTATTAACGACTATAGATTTTCATCAAATTTATGTTTTTGTTGAAAATTGGTACATGGTGTCTTTCACTTTAGTTGCTTCAAGAGGCATTTATGAGTTGCAAAAATTGCTCATTTAAAAAGGATACGTGAGGATTCCATGAGAATTACTAGTTGCATGTTGAATATATTTTAGCTAGTTTTCAACCACAGTGTCACCTAATCCATGGCAATAGCCACCCCATATTCAACATTACATTAGGAAAAAAATAAACTCACAAATGGGGCTTTTAGTCCCCCCTCTCTCCTCCTTAAAACAAGGAAAATAGGAGAGAAGAATAGTAAAATAATCCTCCTCTCTCTCCACTTTTGTAATCTCGTTTTGCCTCAGGCTTTGCAGAGTTATAGGCAAATGGGATTGAAACATGTGGATTTGTGGGTTGATGGGGGAATCTACCCAATTGACCCCTTAAACAATAGATCTGCAACTTTCTCAAGAATCACAAATTTGTTGAAGTATGTGTGCGAGGGTGAAAATGGGTTACTTGGCTATACTAGGCGGCTCAATGATCAGGCGTTCAAAGTATTTACAGCTTGCCAAGCAACTATAAAAAATTGCCATGATGTGATCGCTGCACATCAACTTCATATACAACAGCTCATAGGATAAGTGGTACAACTGAATGACACTATAATTCAACAAAACAATCAAATTATTTGAATGCAGGACACTATCCATGACATTGGTATCTCATATGAGGAGGCAAAGGCACAATTGGACGACTTGAGAAAGATCAATAGCAAGCTAACATACGACCGCAAACGAAAGAAGAAGCCAATCAATGAGTTAATTGTGAATAGTGGCCAGTGGAAGTGACATATCAAAGCATGTAAGGTAGCTTAGAAAGAGAACCTAGGTGAGGGTGAGGTTGGATCGTGTATTAGTAGATTATTGAAGGCAAGTACATTGGAAAACGCTTTGAGTAATCCTAAGTTTAAGGCTATGAAGGAAAAGGTGATTGAGTGTATATTAAAAGATGTGTCAAATGAGTTCTCAGCTGTGGATACACAATCTATTTGTGACAGGGCCGGCATTAGCACAGCGACTTACTCAAAGATATTCAAAGGTGTGAAGGCTAGGTTTGGTCGTGTGCTAAAGAGAAATAGAAGACGGAAACTTATTACAAAGGTTTTGGAGTTGATAGGAGATCCCATGCATGTTCAATGTGTGGGAACACTAAAGGTTGGGACAAAAAATGCATATGAGGTGAAGTTCACCGAACTCAACAATTACTATTTAGATTTGAACAAGGTGCAGTTGGCAATGGTGATGTACTACAATATGTCTGTTGAGGAATGTAATGGTGAATTGCAGTTTGTTATAAAATTAGATGAAAGTAAGGTCGTCAAAGGAGTAAAGCTTGAAAGAGTTAGTGCAACTCTAATGAATAGAGCTTTACAATTCGACAAGAACAACCTAGGGAACTTTAGTGTTCAATTTGAGCGCCATGTGTGGTGGCTCACTGCATTTGAAGTTCCTAAGGAAACATTTGAGGTGTTGCAGCTATTCTTTATGCACACAAGCATTCCAAGCCTCATCGATCATTAGGAACATGGTGAGATGCTCTCGGTTGAAGGGTATAGTCAATACTTGGTTGAATGGCATCTTGCAGAAGACCTACAAATTTTAAAATGCATGTGTGGAATCTCCAATGGTGCAAATACAAAGAATCCATGCCTATATTGCTTGACAAAGAGAGTGGAAGGAAAGGACTGAAAGAAGAACTGGCGAAAAGGTGACAAGTGCTACATCGATGCGCAATAGAGAAGATCCCACTTGGAAGTCCATCTTCAACATTCCCTTGGATTGTATTCACATTTGTTCATTGCATGCTTTTGTCGTAATCATGGAGAAACTTGTATATGAATACATTTTCTTTGCTTATAGGATGCAACCAGAAAAAGAAGCCATTGCAACGTGTAGGAATGTGGAGCGAGTGCTATCAGAACTTGGGCTACATAGGCATCAAGTGACGATTGAAAAAGATGAGAAGAGATCAGGAAAATCTAGTAACTTGCCAAAAAAGCATTGCTTTGGAGGAGCAAAGGCTAGGATGTTTCTCTTAGCACCCATCAATGAGGAAGGGAATGTCATGGTTTGTAGGCCGTAGGACTACGATGGGTGGAAAAAGTTACATTTTGCAGTTCTTGATCGAAGTAATGGAGGAAAAACAAGATTGGCCAGAGCTAAGGTTTGGATAAGTCTTAACAAATTGGTTCCCTTACTTTGCAAGATGGTGTTTAACAATGAAGATAAGCAAGAATTTATCAATGCTATGCATAGCTTCTATGAAAACATGGTGGAAGCATGGGGCAAAAGCTCTATCACACATTACATGGTGCATACTAAGTTAATATTTTAAAATTATATGAATTTTATAAACTATTCAGCATAGTTTTACTCATGTGTGATATGTGTCTTTTTAGCATATCCTTGAGGCACATGGGCCATACTTTGCAGAAAAGGGAAGCATCGAATTTGGTCCACACAAGGGATGGAAAATTCACATTGGATAGCGTGTGGTGCATACCAATGAAACAATGATCATGGTGGAGGGGTGAATGGTAGCAATCCAATGATCCAATCGCTATCTTGGTGGTATAGGATTATAGTAGCGGATGAAGCTATACTCTTGTAAAAGAGAGAAAATAAAAGTGCTGATGAATCGGTTGTAGATATGATGGAATCACATTGTGTCACTAAAAGAGTGCATTATGAAGCCTCAAGTGCCGAAGAAAACTATACCAAGTGGCTAGAAACAAGGCTTCGATAAGGCAATAAATGGGTTTGAAGAGAGCTAAGATAGTAAGATGAATAATGTGAGTCAATGTGAATGCAATTCATAGTTTAAGAGAGAAAGAGAGAGTGTGCATCTATATGAATGAGTCTCATAGTTTAGGGTTATATAAAAGAGGATTTCACTTTCTATCTTATTCATTGAGTTCTCACATCTCTTGTGCAGGAAAGATGGCTAGGTCTAAGGTAGTTGCAAATAAGCTTCTGCTCAGAGCCCCATATCGTGTTCAGCCCCTTGGAGCATCTACTAGCTTAGATGCACCCCCTTCTCAACCTAATCCACCTTCCTCAAGGCGCCCTCACAAGGGTCCTCCTCAGCATCTCCACAAGAAACGCAAGTGGAAGCCAGGTACAGTGGCCTTGAGAGAAACTAGAACGTATCAATGCTCTTTTGATCTCATCAATCCGAAGGTAAGCTTCTTGAGATTTGTTCATGAGATTGTGCAAGACCTCTATGGCATAGAAAGAAGGAGGTGGTTTTTGGCACAAGGTTAGGATAGACCTGATTGCTTCACAAAAGAATGTCTTCATACTCTATAGTGTGTTACAGAGGCCTTTTTAGTTGACTTGATGATTGATGCTCAATGTTGTGCAATACATGTGAAGTGCATCATTGTAACTCCCAAGGACTTCCAACTTGTAAGAAATCTTCAAGCAGTGAAGGATGCATTCGTTCCAATGGAATGAACATAGTTTGCAATGTTTTCTTTTTTGGCATAGTGTTATCCTCGTGCATTGGACATATGACTATGTCCTAGTGCAAAACTATTGTATGCACTCTTAAAATATGAATTAAAATTTTACACTTGTCCTTCGCTCTCAACTTTGACTGTGCATCTTCGCTGTATTTTCAATTCTTACTTACAGTTTTTGTTAGCACTGTCAATTTTAATATGAATAACATGCAAAAATTTGTAATTTCTTGTTGTAGACTTTACTCCTAATGCCTCTGTATAGTCTATGTGGTGCGAAGTTTCTAAGGGCCAATAGTCACGATGCTGATTTCTTAATTATCAATCCATCCATAATTTTGGTGTGGGATAATTTTTAAAATATTAAACTGTATCAGAATGTGATGAAACTTCACACACGCACTCGTTAGGTGGCCAAGAGCCCAATTTTTTTTTTTGAAAAGAAAGTGCATGTAGCCCCTGGTCCGAAGTCTGGCATCTGGAGCCACTTTCCTGCCAGTATCATCCACGGTGTTGGCATCGTGTCGCAACTCTTGATAGCTCCACTCACCCACTCTGACATGGTCCCTTACTGAGCCATGGCTAACTTGTAAATGCTTTCTAGTTATGAATATGACGTAAAGCTCTCAAGATGGGCCCTTGTGCAAATCTCGTGTTGTGTTATGCTCCATGTCGTGTTCCTTGTCGCGTTTCGTGATGTGTTGGGGTGCCACGTGATGTGTTGAGGGGTCAAGATGGCAGAGTTGGGGGAAGGGTCTAGAGCTGCTTCGGGGCCTAGACATGGTCCAAAGGGGGTCCCGCGCAGGTCTTTGAGGGTTGGACCATCACACTGGCAAGAAAGTGGCTCCAGACACCAGACTTTGGATCAGGGGTCTGCATGCACTTTTTTTTCAAAAAGAAAGGGCTCTTTGCCACCTAACGAGTTCATGTGTGAAGTTTCATCGCATTTCGATAAAAGGTTATGGATTTATAATCACACGATGAACACTGCGTATGAAGCTACATTAACCCGGTTTTGGGGTTTAAATGGGTTAAAAGTTCATTCTTCTTCTCATTTTCACATCTTGATTTCTTTGCTTCCTCCATCTTCACATCCCCAACCTTTGCCATCTTGCCCTCCTTGAGCTTGCATGGCATGCACCAAGCAAGCACGTCACCGTTTTGGCCCCGGGAAGACATCACGCCAAGGCTTGCCACTTGGAGCACAAGGTGGAGCCTCCTCTAGTGCAGCAACAGGTGCTCCCCGTAGAGCACAAGGACCACTACAGAAGAAGAGGAGATGGAAACCGGGAACTGTCGCCCTTCAAGAGATAAGGAGAATCCAACACGGATACGAGCTTCTCATCCCGAAAAGTTCTTTTCATAAGGTTGTTCGAGAAGTCATGTAAGACTTGGAGCTGAAAGGGATGGGAAGATTTTGGGCACGAGTGCGGGATGGCCCATCAGCAGAAAGGTGGACTGCTACAGCTATGGAGGCCCTACAAAAAATTATAGAGGGGTTTCTCATCGACTTATTCGATGATACACAGCTTGCGGCCATCCATGCAAAGCGTGTCACAATCATAGATAAAGACATGAACTTTATCATTCGACTTCAACACGGCGAGGGGACTCTGCCATAGTTTACTAGATTAATGATGCAAGGTTTGTAATGAGTGTTACAACACCATAACATCTTGGAAGGCCAAATTTTTTTGTATACTTTGCCACATTGGAATATTTATTTATATATACGTAATATTTCATGCGATGTGTATTGAATTTGAATAATTGAGTAAAGTTGTTTTGTTTTGTTTCTTGAAAGGCATGACTCTTAATTTTTATTTAACGTACGAACACATCAAAAGTAGTAATACATATGGATATAAGTTACGTTATTGCTTAGGCACAATTGCAAGTGCAGTACTACGCGTTGAATTATGTTAATATATGTGGATGCGTCATTCACGTACCATACATTATCGTCACGCTCACAATCGCAAGTGCAGTACTAAGCCTTGAATTATGTTAATGTATGCGAATGCGTCATTCACGTACCATACATTATCATCACACTTATACGAATCACACATTTATTTAATAAATATTTATTTGTAGGAACAAAGTAAAGTATCTTATATTTATCAAGAAAAATACATGTGATGGCTGTTAGTGATGGTAGATACAAAAAGCCGATAGCCAACAAGAACCCTCAATTGTTCCTTGGCTTTTTCATCGGTGGAGAGGAGGGGCCAGCTTTTGATGAAATTATAAGTTCCTTCTTTGCTTCAAAAATGATGCGCTCCCCCTTCAGCTCTTTCTCCAGGAGAAGCATATTTGACACTTTAGCGAGGTCGCCTAATGTAGCAAGCACACACATTGATCCACCACACGTTTGGTCAAACAAGTAAAGAAGCTTTGACCGCTTGATTAGCACCACCTTCTCCAAGCTAGATGTCACATGTATTGCTTGAAAATGTCCAAACTTGGTCAAAGCTCGAATTTTCATGATTATTTCTTGCCCTCCTGGTGAGCACTTCTTATGGAAGACCACCAAATCTGCAATAAGGTTACCAATATACTCCTTTAGAGATGAATCCTTGCATCCATCCACATGTCGAGCTCCTCCTTGCCTTGATGCAAAGTCATAGATATACAGTATGTCCTAAATAACAAAGTCAAATCAAACAATATATTTGGCGACTAACCTAGAGTTATCAAAAAGCGATGAAACTTGACGGTAGGGTGTGTCGGGTCCCCAGGAGTCCACTGGTGAAATCTTGGCAAAAAATGATGCCTGCAGTTTCCTTGTCCAAAGTTTGGCATTTGGGGTCACTTTTTGGCCCAGAAAGTGACCCAATATGTCAAACTTTGGACAGGGCAGCTGCAGGCATCATTTTTGGCCAAGATTTCACAGGTGGACTTGGGGGACCCGACGCACCCTACCGTCAAGTTTCACTGCATAAAAATATATGGTAGTTAGAAGTCTCACCTTCTCTAGATCATCTTGTATCTTTATTTCCGTGTGTGTCAGGGAGGCACCTCTTTGGGCAGAGGGATCTATAAACTCCTTGGTAGGAAACTGGGGCCTTGGTCCGAACAAATCATGCTGTAGTGCTTCAAATTCAGCATCTGGCACAAGGTAGTCTTCTTCAATCGAGGTAATATGCTCCTGTGCTGCTATGATTGCACTCACAATATCTAAGCTTGTGCCATCATATCTTCCAATCTCTGCCATTGTTGGATGCACATCCATGTAATCATAATCGATCAGGTCTTCCATTGAATCCCTGACTAGGATAGAAAACAACTCTTCTTCCTTCATTTCCAAGTATTGTAGTACATTTGATAGAAGCAAGTATTGTACACCATCTACTTCAATGGGTGTCAAGGAGGCAAGGTTGGGTTTGCCGACTTGTGGCTGTTTTGAAGAAGATGGCACCATGAGAGCCAACCCTTGCTCTACCACCACTTGATGTTCCTCTTCAACATTTATGAGCTCTTCAATCGGTTTTTCTCCCATGTATGTGATAGAATCAACCTGTGGAGTTGTATCTTCATCGCTCTCCTCCTCTAGGGGTGTATTCAATGCAAGGAGGTAAATTGCCAATGCGCAATCACACTCCACGAGATCCAAAGGTGATGTACTGGTGCACTTCCCATGGGAACAGTGCATACTCTATGCGAAGGATCCACATGGGCCAGACACCTATTCACCACTTTTTGGCGATTCTTCCCTCCTTGAAATACCATGAGTTGTTCTAGAGGCACCAAGTCATGTCGGATCCCTCGATGGAGTATGTGCATGTAGCAATGGTGCTCACAAAGTCTTCCAAAACATGAAGGGGGGATCCAACGATGAGAGTACGGTTTCAAGGTTGAAGTTCTTAGAGAAAACCTGGAATATCTCGTCACCCTAGTTGGCAAAGATAGTCTCGTGGATCCACTCATCAAAGTGTGCGCGAGCATCCATCGTAGCAGGTAGGAGGGATGTGGTGGATATAAAGAGATGAAGAGAGAAAGTGTGAAATGAAACAATAAAACAATAACTAAACTAGTTCTACCTTAAAAACCTTAAGTTTTAAACCATTAAGGGTTGTTGGCATACGATATTTAGTTATGGATTTACTTACATCTTTGTAAAGTTTACATGCATATGTATATGTGTTGATGTGGAAAGTATATAACAAGTGTATGATTTTGCATAAATATCATAATTTTTAAATATTGCAAGTTTGTAAGCGACAATATTATATTGGCTAAAAAAATCCAAAAATTTATAGGCATTGGATATTACAACTTGTGGTGTTGGGATTTTTAGGGAGACTCTACAATTTCTAAAATATGTGAAGCCACACACTTTCCGCTGGTAACAGTATCCTCAGCTTGCTTCGAAATTTCCTACCTTCTAGTTTAAAATAGAAGCTAGCAGGTGGACTATGCATTAACGTTGTAATTTCCTGGCACATTATACTCAAGGGCCAATCATCCTCCATTTGCAACACTTGGGGCTCGCAGCCCTCACAAATGACAGTAATATCCATAGCTGCACTTTCACACATGTCTTGATCAAGGCACAACCATTTAACCTTGAGCATCCTCCATCTATGATACTTGAACAATAGGCATAAAGTTTGTCGTGCGAAAAAGTACCTATAATTGGAAAGGAAAGTTAGCCGATTCATCCCAAAGTAAGATAATAGTCAACTATGAGAGAAAATTTTACCTAAAAGCCATGTTCCTTGTTGTGACTCGACACTCCACTGTGTCAGGACTGTGAGTTATTTTTGATGTCCAAGTTTTGCCTAGAATCCTTGTTACAGAGTCCTCTGATGTATTTTTTATGACGTACGTGCTTTTGGCATGTCTTAAACCGTTACATTCCTTGAACATATGTGCAAAAATTGCAATCGGTATGAACCAGCTTAGATGTACATTCTTTGAGCGATGCTTGGCTTCATAGAATTCAATATGTCTGCTGAAATTTTTGTGCTACACATGTGTAAAATGTCGCTACTACACAATGGCCATTCTATGCTATTGAGATTCAATATGTGCATAGACTCAAGGGTTCCATATTCTCGACTCCCCTTGGGCAATATGTACTTGGAGTCATAGAGAAAAACAAGGTCCTCTGCGAGTTGCTTAGCTATACACCCCTCAAAGAGCAATCTACCAATTTCGAGGTGGTAACACTTAAAAGAACCAGTGAAACTCTCAACATTTTGCCACTCACAACAATCCAAAGGGTATACTTCTGTAAATACGAGACAAGTTGTTACATAGGTATCATGAAATTTCTCATTCTCAATGAGTTGCAAATACTTATTGTTTGCAATGTTTCATGGAAAGGGCACAGTGGGTGCAATATGTATTTATTTTTGCATGAATACATGTTGTACAAATGCCTTTGTTACAAGGTGAGAATCAACATTCCTTTGTCTGAGAGCTAAAATTTTACCCTTCTAGTGCTTTGATACATCTGCAATTGTAGATGCTTTCACCCTGAAAGCTCCCTTCATACTTGGATGCATATGTACCCAAGATGAGCAATGATACGTATCAATGATCCAATTCCCTTCTTCATCTTTTCTGTTACGTACTTCTATCGAGAGAATGCTTGTTCTTCTCTCAGGCATTATGCATTAGATGTAAATAAGTATGTATTAACCCCTAAATAATAAGCATTTTAATTCTGTCCAGTAATCACCAATATGCTAAACTCTTTGACTTTGGCGGGTCCCTCAATCGGTTCACTAGTCTGACCTTGTCTTTTTGCACCTAACAAAATCACCACTCTGTAACCCTTTTTAAATTTTGTAAACCGTTTGGGCAGATCCTGTGGTTTCTTCTACTTGCCTGCTTCTGAGTCCCTTGCTTGCTTTCTGGCCTCCTCTTTTAGCCTCCTGTGCCTCAGGTGGTCTGGCAAGTCTCCCTTGGTGCGCTTGACCTTAGAGGGTTGCGGTATCTCGGGATCGCTCTCAGTGCTAACTTCCGACTCTGAGTTGAACTCGCATCCCTCACTTGAGGAAGGTGTTTCCCCAGGGGGTCGTAGTTCCGTAGGTGCATCTGTCTTGAGCACTGGGATTATCCATGGTTGTGCTACTCCGGCTTGCTCGTAATCCACGGCTCCTATGCATTCTAGCCAGGATCTGTCACACTCCATTCGCATGACTCCTTTTTTGTTTCGACTGATCCCTTCTTTCCTAGGCCTCGAGTCTGTCCTGATTTGTTCTATCGCTTTTCCCTCCGTGTCGTACTCTATTGTGTCCATCTCTTCTTCACTCTCTTCTCCCATAGAGTGACAGTCCTCACACTCCTCATCATCTGGGTCCTGTCCTTCTGACTGCTCATCATCCCCTAAGCTTCCCTCTTCAATCTCCTTGTCATCAGTAACTAAAGCCCAGTTATATAACAAGTTCAAGTCATGGAGCTTGGTCCATTTCCATTCTGGTTTAGCTAAAAGGTCACGTAGAGGTTTTAAGTTAGCAGCCAAATTGCCATCCAATTTATTGGTCAGATACTCTACGATTTCCTGAAGCTCTAATTGTTGTTGGGGATGTGGGACGAGGCCGGTTTTCCCGGGTTGAGTGACTTCCTGCCATCATGCAAAGTGGCACAACTGGCTCCTCCGTTGGCATGGTTGCGGCTTTAGTAGCGCTGATGTGGTCCTTCCTCATCCGAGAATGGTAGGTCAATGGTTGCCAAAACGTGCATCCAATCCCTCTCATCCTCGGGGCAAGGAATATATCTAGTGAGCGATCCATAGGGTTTGGTCGTTTGAGTATCGCCTTTTAGCATAGTTTAGATGGCAGCTAGGTCAACAGGTGTCGTCGTGCAAGTGTCCATCTCTACCCTCACTGCACTAGTTCTGTTCCCTAGCCAAATCCACTCCCTTCATGACAATGAAGTTCACCAAAAATTGCACACCGGCAATCTTTACCGGCCAATTCTTTAAGACCCCAAATGGTCTTACCCTCATTCCATTTGCTAGCGTGACATTGAATCTAGCGGTCTCCACAGGAGGGTTTCCCCATGCCTCTAGGACTGCATGGTTTAGCACACTAACACCAGTGCCTGTGTCTACAATTACTTTTCGAGTAATATCTCCTAAGGCTAGGATGGGCAAAACTGTGTGCATTTCAGTGCCTTCCCAAAAAGCATTGATGTGCAAAGACTTAGGATTTGAGTGTAGATTTAGACTTGGAATCCGTGTAACTGCATCATGATCTTGCGGATCAGCACCCGCAAGTCCTGCATGTCCCTCGATCAAGTCTTTTAACTCTTGCCACAAGGAGTGATTTTGCCTAAGCAGATCCTCCAAGCTTAGAGTTACTGGAGTGGACAACAAGGTTGTGAGGAGGTTACTGGACCCTTGTCTTTCTCTGAGGCTAGCAGTTCTAGGCCATGCGTTCTATCTGCCCTGGTAAGCTTCCCCCCGGCCTTGCTATTGAGTTGCTCCTAGTGGTGCAGGTATGCTCCCAGCCTGTGGTTTTGAGGGTGAGACTGGTGTGCTAACGTTGGAGAAGTCGTCTATAGGGTCTTCCAATATGGGTTCAGCATCCTCGAGGTGCTTTTGGGCGTCCTTGACCCACTCCTTGACCTTGGCTATAGCCTCGAGTTGCCGTTTGGGATGGGGATATTCCCCTACCTTGGCACTCCCTAACTCTACTGTCTTAGGAGCCAAGGTCTCTGCCTTTGCGTCTGTGATCTTCTTTCCTATTACTAGCGTAGTCGTTTCCTCGGTTTTTAGGGTTATCTTTGCATCGGTTCTCTTTTTCCGTCTCCTCTGGCTTTTCTTCCCCATTGAGGTTGCATCAAGGTTACTTGGCCCTGGCAAGGAGATGCTTGCTTGTTTTGTTTGAGCTCGCGTCATAGCATGTAGTGGGATGGGCGTATCCTCACTACCAAAAGTTTCCACTCCAAAGAGCCCCAAAGGCACCGATGGCATGTTGGCAGAGCTGGTTGATGGCTTCCGCCTAGGACAGTCAGGAAACAGATGTGTGATTCCACGCTCTACGCATCGGAGATCCGCTTTGTCCTTGTTAGCTTGTTCTCGCTCTGGCAGTGTGATGAAATGTGGCCTGGGTGGCCGTAAGTCCAGCATGTGACTAGATCCTGGCTGGGCCCTCCAAAGCCTCTGCCTTTTCCTCTTCCTAAAGCCATCACCGGCATTGGCCGATAGTCCATCAGGACCGGGTTGCCCTCCTCGTCATAGGATATGTACGGATTGACATATGTCTCTTCCTCATTAGGCTCCTCCACAAAGTGACAGGAGCATCGCTAGATGGGTGAGTCACAAAAGACCCTAGTGGCCTAGGTATACCAGTTGGGTTCATCTTAGGTCTTGAGTCAGTTGGTGTTGGAAGAGTTAACTGGGCTCTTGTGCCAAAGAAATTAGGTGGCCTATTACCTAAGTATGGAGGGTTGTACTGCTGCGTGTATGGGAATCTCCTCGGCATTTTGCAATGCACTGCATCATGCCCGAACCTACCACAATTTGAGCATGGCCGAGATCTAGGATCTTGGCACTCAACTAGGAGGTGATTGCCGCCGCAGTACACACATTGTACATGCGATCTCAAGGCTTTCTCATGAGCTCTTGCAACCGTGCAATCTCCATTCTCATCTTTGCCATCCCTTGGTCATGGTCTACACTCTTTCCCTTATCCTGCATGCTAGCAGGTGCTTTTTCCCCGAAGGTGGTTGATCTCTCAGGGTCCCTCTGGCTTGCACTATCTCAGTTGGTAGTCCTCATGCTACGTTCCCTGAGTTGATCATCTATGCGTATTGCCTCCTCGAAGGCTCAAGCTAGCACGTCTCGTTGTAAGGTGGAGTTACTAGCCAAAGCCTTGTAGAGCTCCTCACTCCGAATCCCGTTCATGAACACTATAGACACTGCCCTCTCGGTAGGTCGCTCATTGGCAAGGATTCTCTTGTAGAGGCTGCGCACCTGAGTGATGTAATTCCTAACGTCCTCCTTCTCCCTTTGACTGATATTCATCAACCTAACAATGAGGTTATCTGAATACCCCACCTCTAAAAACCTCTTGATGAAGAGGCCCTTAAGGCGAGCAAAGTTTGTACATTCTACGTCATCCAGACTAGAATACCAGGTCCTCCCCTTGTCGCCTAAGCACAGGCCGAAGGCTTGAGCTCACTGCGCAGGGTCAATAAGACTGTTAGCCTCACATACTTGCTCGAACTGCTCCATGAAGTTGTACGGGTCACTGCTAGGTTCGTATCGAGCTAGTTGTTTTGCTACTATGGGGATTCTAGCCTGCCCTTTAGCCCCTTGTGTGACTCCCAATCCTAACAGTAGCGCGGTGGCTAGGGCAGTAGCACTCTGTTCCACGGATGTATTGTCCATGAGTCGCTTTGCCACTAGTTCACTCAATGTCATGCCAGCCTCTGCTGCCCGTTCCCTCTCTACATTCGGTCCGGACTTGACTGCCCCAGCTAGGTCTAGTACTTGTCTAGCCTCGTACATATCCACGTCTTGTTGCAGCCTTCTAGCCCTTTGCTCATGGTTGTAGGCAATTATGCCTTCCAGCGCTCTCTTGATAGCTCTTCTCTCTTCTTCCAGATTAGCTACCACTTCCTCTACAGGTCTGCCTTGGATCACGGTCCTGGTGAGTAGATCGTAGTCGTGGACCAATTCCTGGACCGAGGTTGGAAATTCTCCTAAGTCTAATTGGTCTTCCCCTTGTTCGCCTCTTGATTCCGACATTGTTTCTGCTTCCAGCTCCACGAGGTTGTCAATGAATCAATCAGCTCCGACAGCTTCCACTCCTCTATCTTGTTGCTTCACGTGTCTTCGTGTCTTATCCGGGTACTACTAGTAGGGCACTCAGGCACCTGTCTAAGTCTTGGGGTCTTCTCCTACTAGTGGGTTCCTTAATGTTATTAGATATCCAGATGTGTTCCTTGTTATTCGAAAGCAGCTGCGATCCTTACTCACACGTTGTGCTTAGTGCTTTTGTGGTGCTTGGTGCGAAAATAGGCTTTTCTCTTTTCTTGCTGTGCAAACTTAGTGGAGCACAAGAGTGAAGTGCCGATGCAGACAACGTTTAATGCAAACTCCACCTTGTTTCTACCCACATTCCCAGCCTAATTTGAGTTCTCAACTCGGTTCCCGGCTATTCTACAGTCTTTTCGCACCCTAAGTTCGATTGGTCTCTGAGGTTCTAATGGTCAAACTGGGTCTTAGGGGTGTTCAGGGTTGCATCCTGGGGTCAGGTCTGTGGCAAGGCCAGCAAAAGATCCTTATCTTTTCCTTCTGGCAGGATGGTCTGATTCTAGGAATCGGACAAAGCTAGTCCGACTCTGGGAGTCGAACGGTCCGATTCTTGCAATTGGACAGGTCTAGTTCGACTCTAGTAGCCGGGCGGGGTTGGTCCGATTCTGGGACTCGTCCGACCCTGTTGGTCCGATTCTAGGAATCAGACCAGGAGGGTGCTCCTACTTTCAAAGTGGTCCGACTATGGACTGGTCCGCCGGCTACGATGGTCCGACTCTAATGGGCGGTCCGAGTGCCACGTGGCACATCCGATCGGGGTGTCCGATTCCAGGACTCGGACAGGGATGGTCTGACTCCCTCAGTCGAACGGTCCGATTTTGTGAATCGGACAGTCTGACCCTAGGACTCGGGTGGTCCGATTCTGGGAATCGGACCACTGCGAGTTGGTCCGACTGCGTCGGCGGCGGGCACGATTCCAGCGCGTTGGAATCCTTCTTAATGTCTGCTGCACAAAATCACTACAGACTTCCCATATCTGATTAAAGCACTATCGAAAAACACCAGACTCACCTGGATCAGCACGAATCGATGGCGCCTAGAATCGGGGTAGCGTTTCCTCATCCTGTGAACCAGAAGCTCTCTCTTTCTCTCTCTCTCTCTCTCTCTCTCTCTCTCTCTCTCACAGGGATAACCAAAGAAATGAGGTTTGTCCTGGCCTCCCAAGATTCTTAAGGTCCTTTCCCAGCACTGCACAACCTTACAGCCAGTTCCCTTTCCTTGTTTCACCCAGAAACTTGAATCTGGTCCCCTGTTTCCCTATTTCCAGGAGCTGCCAGAACCTCTGTTTTCTCTTTTCTTATCCTAATCTAACCTTAATCTAGTGCAACCAACATGCAAAATAGAAATGCAGAATAGCAGTCCTAATCTAATGTTTCCAACAAACCCAAATACTTACTTGTTTCACGGATGAAACCCTCCTAAATCTCCTAGTTATCTCGAGCACTGGTTCAGGCTACAAACCCTACTTCTATGCTCAATTTGATGCGCACGGCGCTCAAGGCTCGATTCCATCAGTCCCGACAATGGAATAAAAATGGAGGGGAGCTTTGAGCTCTACCCCGAGACCTACGGACCACTTATTGCTCAAGTGTTTCGAACCGAGCGGCCATGGCTACCTCTCACATAGCTGACGCGTAATGCCTACCTTACGGGTGTAGTGAGCTTACCTTGATGCTCGATCGAGTACCCTCCTCTTTCTTGCACACCGGTATCTCCACGATCCTTCAAGCAACCTCAATCCCTCTCCCATGAGCTTCATCCTCCATAGCCACGTGTGAGACAAGAGAAGAGAAGAGAGGAGGAGAAGATGAAGAGAGAAGATGGAGAGTTTCTTCTCCAAGATCCCTCACTCTCACACATGTGGAGATATCGAGCTCCACTTGTGATACGCCAGGGTGACTTTTGTGTATTTATGTCACCGACTTGTCAGTTGTAGACCCGGTTGGTACACCGCCCATGAATAATAGCTACATGATAGCTATCCTTATCTACTCTAGTTCGTGGCTCAGTTAGTATGCCACCTTAGTTAGTTGAGTTTGGTTTGAGACCCATATATAGGGTTCTCCTATTTTCTTTGTAAGAGAGTTCTTTTGGCTTCCACAACTAAGAAGAGGAAAACTGTTTTCAGCCTCCACCCTTGTGTGTATTCCCCCATTGTGCAAGCAAGAAAGCTACAAGTGAGACTCCTTCCTTCTCTCCCACAATCGTGACATGGTATCAGAGCCTTGTTCGTGGTAAGGAGCTCAAGAAAGCAAGCCAAGCTCGCGGTGTTCTGGTAAGAGGAGCAGTGTTGCTTTCATTTTCTATTTTGGGAGCAGATCTCTGCAGGTAGCACAGTCGGAAATTGCAAGAGTGCATTGTCTCAGGTTGAGACGCCTTTCGCGGTGAAGCAAGAGGGCAATATATGCTGCGGGCGAGGGCTTTAGCCCTCGGCGACCTTGTTTTTTTGATTTGAGGCCATTTCGGGGCCTATTTTGGAGGCGGAAGTTTTCTGCACGCACTCAGGAAAAGGCCCAGCCTTATGCTGTGCGACCACTGTTCTACAGGTCGGTGAAAAGTTACCACGGAAATTGCATCGTATGCTTATGTGCAGAGACATTGGGAGTTACAGAATCATTCTTGGTTCCTGTTTATGCAAAATCGTCACTAGGAAGTGACTGTGTGGTCAAATATCACTTTCGCCAGTTTTGCAGATTTGCCCTTGTGAGGGTGAAGCTGTGTTTTTTGCAGTGACAGAATTTTTTGCAGTGTTCTGTAATGGCGTCTGATTCTCTTTCACAGATTGTCACTGAAAAGCTTGACAAGAACAACTTCCAAGCATGGAAGTTTAGAATGACGAATTTCCTTATGGGAAAAGGATGTTGGGAATTTGTTGCAGGAAATGAAGAAGAACTAGTTCTTCCTGATATTCCCAATCAATAGCAAATGCAGGCATTTAAAGCATGGCATGAGAGAGCCAGGAATGTTATGTATTGGCTGTCTATCAGCATTTCAGATTCTATGATTGTGCATATTCAGGATGTAAGTACGCCAAAGGAGGCGTGGGATACTTTGTCAAAAATGTATAGCACAAATACACAAGCCAGGAAAATGCAGCTCAAGCAAGAGTTGCATAATGTGCAAAGAGAAAATATGAGCATCAATGACTACCACATGAAGGTGAAGAAGATTGCAGATGCACTTGCTTCCATTGGGTCGCCAGTGGAAGATGATGATTTAGTTTCCGTGACCTTGAATGGTCTAGGAAAGGATTATGCACAGTTTCGGACATCCATTTCAGTTCGTGAAAGATTTCCTGATTTTGAGGAGTTGATTGCTCTTCTAATTTCTGAGGAGCAGAGAAATGGTGGTGCATCTTCTTCAGAAGGAACTTCAAAAGAAGCTGTCTTCTACTCAAATGCTGGAAGAAGTAGAGGCAGAGGTAGAGGAGGCCGATTTGGAGGCCGTGGTAGAAATCAGGATATGCAGGAAACTCAAGAAAACCAGTCCTATGGAGGAGGACGTGGTAACTCTAGAGGCAGGGGGAGCCAAAGAGGTCGTGGTGGATGGCAAAGAGGCCAAAATGCAAACAGCAATGTTGAATGCTACTACTGTGGTAAAATGGGTCATATGGCTAAAGACTGCTATAAAAAGCAGAATGACATCATGAATGGGAAATTGCAACAAGGGAATTATGCATCTTCTAGTAGACAGGGTGATGACAGAAATGAGCACTTGTTTATGGTGCAGCACACGAACAATTCTGTGACAAGTGCAAAAGAAAGCAACGATGTATGGTATGTTGACTCAGGTGCATCAAACCACATGACAGGTCATGCAGAATGGATGGAGGATGCAAGGAAAATGGAAAAACCAGGATTTGTGGAGACTGGTGATGATACTGCACATCCTATTGTGCAGATTGGAAAAATTCCCTTGTCTATGCAGGATGGGAAAAAGAAGTACCTGTCGGATGTATTTCATGTTTCGAATATCACCAAGAATCTGGTTTCTGTTGGTCAAATGGTTGAGCAGGGCTTGTAGGTCAGATTTAATCCTCATGGATGCTTTGTTGAGGATATGAAAAATAAAGGTCGCTTGATAGCAAAAGGAAAGAAGAAGGGCAGAATGTTTACATTGGATGCAGACATGCCTGAATTGAGTGCAGCAATGTTTGCACATGGGACCGGTGTAGTTGCAGATATTGATATCTGGCATAAACGCATTGGTCATGTTAATGTACAGCGACTTAAATCAATGCAGGCCCAAAATATTGTTGCAGGATTGCCAAAATTCAAGGTTGCAGAAATGCATAAGGTATGTGAAGCCTGTCAGTTTGGAAAACAGGCAAGGAAACCATTTCCTAGACATGTTCAAGAGAGTGAGAAGCCATTGGAATTAATCCACTCTGATATGTGGACTACTAAAGCTGCATCTCTTGGAGGCTGTCATTATTTTGTCAGTTTTATTGATGACTATAGCAGAAAAGTTTGGGTGTATTTTATGAAAAAGAAAAGTGAAGTTTTTGGGCATTTTAAAACCCTTAAAGCTATGGTTGAAAAATAAACAGGCCTGCAGATAAAATGCCTAAGGTCAGATGGAGGGGGAGAGTACCTCTCAAATGAGTTTGCAAGGTTCCTGCAGGAGCATGGCATAAAGCAGCAATATTCATGCAGTCATATCCCACAACAAAATGGAATTGCAGAAAGGAAAAACAGGCATATTGGAGAGGTATCTCGTGCCATGCTCAATGAAAAAGACTTGCCAGATTTTTATTGGGCTGAAGCAGTTGCTACAGCAGTCTACATAATGAACAGGACTCCCACTGCAGCAATACATGGAATGACTCCAGAGGAGAGGTATACTGGTAGGAAACCATATATTTTTCATTTGAAAATTTTTTGTTGCATTGCCTATGTACATGTGCCAGATGAGTTGAGATCCAAGTTGGATCCAAAAGCTGAAAAGTGCATCTTTATTGGTTACTCTCTGCAGCAAAAAAGGTATAGATGCTATAACCCTTCTACTCGTAAGTTTACAGTGAGCAGAGATGTTGTTTTTGATGAGATGAGTAGCTGGTATAAACCAGTAAATGTGATTGATGATGTAGATGCACAAAATGGTAATGCTGCACAGAATTCACAGCAGCAGTCACAAAATATTAGTGGACCTGGAGCGTCCTCTAGCAGTGGTTCACATTCTTCGCCATGGACAGGCAGATTGAGATCAGGAGAATCTTCTCAAAGCAATGCAGATAGTGGTATGCAGGTATCACGAAAAGGAAAAGAGAAGGTTGATCAGCCCATGTTTGATGTTAATGCAGGTCACTCTTATGTGGATGGTGAATCCAGTGGCTCAGAACAGAGCATTGATGATGAGTTGGGTATTCCTTCTATTTTTACACCTGGAGTAAGGAAGACCAGGGATGTTTTGAGAGCACCTAGGAGTGAACCTACTTTGCGCAGGTCTACGAGAGCTAGGTATCCTATGGATAGGCTGAAATATGATGGATTTACAGCCATTCACTATGCATATATGGTTAAAGTGATACAGGAACCAGAACCCACTTCTTTTGAGGAAGCCATGGGAAAAGAAAAATGGGAGAAAGCCATGGATGAAGAAATGGATGCCTTGGAAGCAAATGCTACATGGGAATTGGTACCTTTGCCTAAAGGTAAAAATGCAATTGGCTGTAAGTGGGTTTATAAGGTGAAGCACAATGCAGATGGTTCTGTGAATAGATACAAGGCAAGATTAGTAGTCAAGGGGTATGCACAAACATATGGCATTGACTATGAAGAAACATTCAGTCCGGTTGCAAGGATGGCAACCGTAAGAGCAGTCATTGCTATGGCTGCATCAAAGGGATGGTCTTTACATCAGATGGATGTAAAGAATGCCTTCTTGCATGGTGATTTGCAAGAAGAGGTCTATATGGAGCAGCCACCATGTTATGTGCATGCTGTTTATCCTGAGTTTGTTTACAGGTTGAAGAAAGCCTTGTATGGCTTGAAGCAAGCACCTAGAGCATGGTCTGACAAGATAGGACAGTATCTTGTCACTATTGGCTTTCAGATTTCCATAGCAGATTTCTCACTTTATGTGAGAAAAACAGAGAAAGGTATTATGCTACTTGTCATTTATGTTGATGATTTGATTATGACAGGTGACAGTGATGAAGATATCCTTCATGTGAAAATGCTATTGAAGCAGAAGTTTGAGATGAAGGATTTGGGAGAGCTGCGTTATTTCTTGGGCATTGAGGTGATCAGATCACCAAGTGGGATACAGCTCTTGCAGAGGCAGTATGGATTGGACATGCTGTCCAAATATGGGATGACAGGCTGTAAGCCTATTTCAGTTCCTTTGGAGCAGAATGTGAAGCTGAGCACAGATACAGGTGAGCTTCTAGAAGACCCTACTATGTACAGACGCATAGTAGGAAGTTTGATTTATATGACTATTACCAGGCCAGATTTGAGCTATGATGTTGGATTGGTAAGTCAGTTTATGCAGGCTCCAAGGAAACCACATTTGGATGTGGCTAGACGCATACTCAGGTATGTGAAGTCCACATTGCAGTATGGACTATTTTATGAGACTAGGGTTCAGATACAGTTGCATGGATACACTGATGCTGATTGGGCTGGTAGTATTTCTGATAGACGATCTACCAGTGGATATGTGTTCTCTTTTGGGAGTGCTGAAGTCACTTGGAGCAGCAAGAAACAGCCTACAGTTGCCTTGTCCAGCACAGAGGCTGAGTACAGGGGTGCAGCAATGGCTGCATGTGAGGTAACTTGGTTGCATAAGCTACTTTATGATATGCATCAGTCTACAGATGGGCCAGTTGTCATTTATTGTGACAACATGAGTAGTATACACTTGGCAAATAACCCAGTCTATCATGCTAGAACAAAGCACATTGAGGTGCATTATCACTATGTGCGAGAGAGGGTTTTACTAGGTCTTATTGATCTAGTTTATGTCAGCACAGAGGATCAGGTAGCTGACATATTCACGAAGGCATTGGGCACAAAGAAGCTGCGCAAGTTCAGAGACCTGCTTGGTGTGCAGGAATTGGGATTAAGCTCGAGGGGGAGTGTTGAGATATCGAGCTCCACTCGTGATACGCCAGGGTGACTTTTGTGTATTTATGTCACCGACTTGTCAGTTATAGACGCGGTTGGTACACCGCCCATGAATAATAGCTACATGATAGCTATCCTTATCTACTCTAGTTCGTGGCTCAGTTAGTATGCCACCTTAGTTAGTTGAGTTTGGTTTGAGACCCATATATAGGGTTCTCCTATTTTCTTTGTAAGAGAGTTCTTTTGGCTTCCACAACTAAGAAGAGGAAAACTGTTTTCAGCCTCCACCCTTGTGTGTATTCCCCCATTGTGCAAGCAAGAAAGCTACAAGTGAGACTCCTTCCTTCTCTCCCACAATCGTGACAACACAATCACTCCCTCACACTCTCTCAATCCCTCTCTCAAGCACAAGCAAGAAGGCAAGAAACAAGAGAAGAAGAAGAAGAAGCTTTGGCCACACACAAGAATGAGCTTCCCATTCACTTTTCAACTTTATATACATGCCCTACTTTTCATGGGCGGTCATCCCCCTTTTTTACATGGCCGGCCATTAGCCTAGGCCCATTTCTCATTTCCCACCGTTCTAGTCTATCCTATCCCCATCTAATGCATACAATTTGCACAGGAGTGAGCATGGCGCTCTCTTACAAGGTTTTGGAAGTGTTCTCGCACTTAATGGTGCGCTTTTCATTCTTTTACTCTCCTTGGGCGACTCTAAGACTTCTTGAGGGTCGTGCCCGTGCATTTAATTTTTTCCAGGGTCTAGTTTCTAGTTAAGGTGCCTTTTCCTTCTTTTCTTTTTTTCCATTTCCCGCTCCTCTGTGCTGCGGTAAACACCCCTTGTCTTGATGCTTCATGCTCCTTTGTTATGCTCATTTGATTCCTGAATGACTATGATTGATGCTGGATACTTTGGGGATGTTATGACTATGCTGTGAGATGATTTCGGATTGATTCAAGCACTTCATTTTCTCAGTTTGGACAAAGAATTATGTGCTGTAATACACAGTATTGAGAGTTCATGGCAAGATGAAAAAATGTCATAAATTGTTGGCAGCAAGCATTGAACCACTCCATGACTTTGGTTGGCTCCTATGAGATGTATGATTTGGCATATGTTTGGTAAATGTCTTGTGGACTGAGAAGGTGATTGAATGTTAATTTTTGGAGTTGAAAACAAATTTATTGACATGGGTTTGGCCATTTATGAACACTAAATGCATTGTATGGCACTAACTCTTGAAGACATGACCTCTTTGGATGATGAAATGATCATGTATCGATATCCAGTTGTGGTGCATATGTATATGACACTTTGAGGAGTATTTGGGCTGAGATACATCTTGTTTTGACTATGCTTGAGCTAGCTGCAACCTGCAGGAAGGTGATTTAACTCTTGTACTTGTTGTAGATGAATTACTTTGTGCCCAAATTGACATGTATGGACTCCCATATGCAGAGGTAACTGTCTGGATTGCTGTAGAGGTGTTTTGAGGCATATATACTTAGTTTTTGGCTAGAAAAGGGTTGCTGGTCACTACAAATTTCTGCTCAGAGATTGCTTGTTTGTTTACTCTCAATTAGCTTTAATTCATGTTAAATATGTAGTGAATGTAGTTCAAGTAAATGGGTTGTAATACCTAGGTGGTTTGTCACTTGACAGGGATGTATGTGACAGGTATTTTGGACTAAAACATCACTTATTTGAGCAGAGGTTGATGCTGAAAACTATCATTGCATTGGAAAGATGAAACTGATCAATTAAGAAGCCTTAGTTTGCAAGTAGTCAACAGGCAGTGTTTGCAATATGGCAAATGCAGACACAAACCAATAACATAACCCAGATAGTGGGGGAAAAGCTTGACACCAATAACTATGCCATATGGAAGTTCCACATGGAGAACTTCCTAATAGGAAAAGGATATTGGGATTTGGTAATGAGTATTGAGCTCCTAGAGAGGAATCCTACAACTGATCAAAGACGAGCACACTGAGCTTGGATGGAAAGCATGCAGGGTTTTACATTGGCTGTCACTATGTATCTTGGATGCTATGATGATGCAGATAATGAATTGCAAGTCACCATCAAATGAATGGAACATTTTGATTAGGTATTATGGCACAACCACAAGTGCCAAAAAGATACAGTTGAACCAGAAATTCAATAATATGGATAGAAAAGGTAGGTCTATTCAAGACTATGTCACTGAAAATGTCACTGAAATCAAGACCATTGTGGACCAGTTAGCATCCATTGGCACACATGTGGAGGATGAAGACATGGTTGCAGTAGCATTTAATGGCTTGGTTCCTGAATATAAATCGTTTGATACTTCCATGTCTATGCGGGCTGAAATGCCAAATTTTAATGAGCTTGTTGCATTGCTCATTCATGAGGAAGTTAAACTAGGTTTTGCTACAAATTCTTGCAGCTTTAAGAGCAAGGATGCTATTTTTTATTCAAATCAACCTGGCCATGTCAACCATGGTAGAGGTTATGGCTCATGCAGAGGACCTCAGCAAAATGTGTCTTATGGCAATAATAACTAGTAGGATTCAAATGCAAGAGGAGGTGGAAATTTCAGAAGTAGGGGGAGATCTAGCCCTAGAGGTAGAGGCTCCTGTCAACCACAGAGGACCTTACCTTTGGCAATCCTAACAAGGATAAGGATTGTCACTACTATGGTAAGTACAATCACATTGCCAAGGACTACTGGAAGAAGCACGATAAGAAACATGGACATTATGCATCGTCCGATCAGATAGAAGATGTGTCTGGGGATAGAGAATGTTTGCCATGACATATGTGAAAGACAAGGCTGTTGAGAAGTCTACTGAGGATGCAGTTTGATATATTAATTCAAGAGGGTCAAATCATATGACACCTCATGGTGATTGGTTTATTGACATGGTGTCTGACAGGAATGGCTATGTATGCACAAGAGATGACACACAGCATAACATTGAGAATAAAGGCAGAGTACCTTTAGTTATTCATGATGGTAGAAAGAAGAATCTACATGATGTATTGCATGTTCCATCTATTACTAAAAATTTGCTATTTGTGGATCACATGACTGAGTAGAATCTGCATGTTCGGTTTAATAAGCATGAATGCTTCATTGAAGAGTTTGGTAATGGTTGCAAATTGATTACTCGTGGTCATAGACAAGGCAGGATGTTTACTTTAGATGCCACTTTACCACAACTAAAATCAGCCATATTTGCTCATGGCTCAAGCACAGTTAGAGACTTAGAAATATGGCATAAGAGAGTGGGGCATGTTAATCTTCAATGGCTACAAATGATGCAGAAGAAACAACTTATGATAGGTCTACCCAAGTTTGCATACACTAATATTGGTCATGTTTGCAATGCTTGTCAATTTGGTAAACAATCAAGGTTGCCTTTTGTCAAGCATCTACAGAATAGTATGCAACCATTGTAGTTGATTCACTCTGATGTGTGGGTGCTAGCCCATAATGTATCTATGGGAGGTTCTAAATACCATGTGGCATTCATTGATTACTTTAGCTGCTATACTTGGGTGTATATATTGAAAATAAAAGATGAAGTGCTTGCTATTTTTAAGCAATTTAAGAAGCAGGTTGAGAAAGAATTTGATTGCTACATCTCCTGTTTGAGATTGGATAGTGGTGGGAGTATGTATCACATGAGTTTGATAATTTTTTGGCTGAAAATGGCATACGTAGGCAGCTTACATGCAACTACACTCCATAGCAGAATGGAGTAGCTGAATAGAAGAACAAGGTATTGATGAAAGCTCCTCGTGCAATGATGAATGAAAAGAATATTATACTCTATTATTGGGCCAAGACTGTTATGACAGCCATGTATATCTTGAATAGGACTCCCACTACAGGCATTCATGATGTGACACCCTTTCAGAGGTTGTATGGTTACAAACCTGATGTCAGTCACATGAAAGTATTTGGGTGTATTGCCTATGTGCATATTCCTGATGAGAAGCAAAAGAAGGTGGATATGAAAGCACATAAGTGTGTATTTCACATAGTAAATCACTATTGTACAATCCAAGGCTGAATCTTGTTAAGTTTTATGCTCTGCCTATTGGTCACACAGGTGCTTCTCGGGTGTTTCATATGACTATTGGGATGCAAATGAAGGTTGGCAAATGCTTTGGATGGTTCTCGAATGTATTTTGAGCCTTGTTTGAGCTTATTATTGGTTGGCATTTACTTGACATTGGTCTGCACTAGCATGCTTTGTGACAGAGGTTATACCTATGATCTATGTATGACCCGTTGGTACATGCTTGATGCTTTGTTACCTACACATGCTAGTTACATTGTTTGGACTTGAATGCTATTGGAACTTTGTTTGGGCTTGACTTTGGATATTTTGGAGCTTATTTTGGTCTTGCTTTGCTCTTTAGAGATTGATTGGGATTGTATTCATGGCATTGGATACTTGATTGCTCATATGCTCTAGATGTCTGACTGATGTATGATCTTGGATACTCTGTCACTGGTGCTCTTACATGCTTTATTTGAGCTTATTTTCTTGACACTTACGGCTTTTGTGCCAATGGGAGCATCTTTGTTTGCTTATCAGACATTGAGTAGTGCAGGTTATGCATATTGAGCTTTTGGATCTTTGGGACTGGGATCTCCTTGTGGATGATGTATGGTTGATATACCTTGGTCCATGTAGATGTACTTGGGCTGATTTGGATTTCTATTCATCAAGTAAACACCGACTTGTGTCAGGTCTTGGCAGTGGTATGTACATTTTTCCCAGTTGATTGGGAATGTATCGACTTTACTAACAGACTTTGTCTGACATGCTTGGGTGTTAGCTCATGTCAGTTTGAATGTTACATGATTGTTTATGTCCGTTTGATGTTGGTTTCGCATTGACAATCAATGATTAACTTTGAATATTGGGTTTTGCCTACTGTCAACTCTCATTATACACTATTGTCATAAATTACAGCAAGCATATATCTATAGACAGTCATGTATTTTTCATGTTGAATTATCCTGGTTTGATGTACTTTTGATGGTACTTGGTGGGTAGCATCATTAAATACTCGTTTCTTGCCATTTTGCCTTGGTTTTGGTGGTTTTTTTGTTGCCTACGCCATTTTGGACTGCAGTATGGCATCTTCTTCCACTGATAGTGCTATCTTCAACATCATTAAGCTTGATGGTACAAATTATGCCTATTGGAAGAGCCAAGTTTGGCAAGTATTGGTACAAAAGTGGTAGATAAAGCCACTAAGGATGCATGGCAAGTAGCGAATGGGATGAGATTGATGAGTTATGCAAGTCCACCCTCATCTTGTCTCTCACTGAACAGGTGCATTAAAATGTGGTTAAGGAAGCACAGAGTGCTTGGCAGCTTTGGGATAAAATCAAGAATCTCTATGACAAGAAAAGTCCAGCAAGTCAGATGTATTGGTTGAAGCAGCTTATGGACCTGCCCATGAAGGAGAATATGACAATGTCTACTCATTTGAGCCAGTTCCATGCTATTCTCAAGAACTTGACTTTGCAGGGCATTACTTTCAATGATGAGGTTACTCCATTTTTTTTTATTGGGACTCTCAGTGAGTCATGGGATGTATTCCGCACTGCCTTATGTGCTCCTACTACTATTGTGAACTTGCTTGATGTAGAGAGTGCTCTTCTGTAGGAAGAGATCAACTGTAAGAACTTGGATGCCTCTCGTATGTTGCATGCTTTGATTGTTAGATGCATAAATGGTAATGGAAAGAATGACCATGGGTATGGATGTAGCAGTGACTCACAGAAGTCTAGGTCTAAGCCGCATGGTAAGTCGCGTAGCAAGTCTCATGGGAGAAATGCTAATGTGACATGTCATCATTGCGGCAAGAAGGGATATACGCCCACAATGTCATGAGTTGAGCAATGAGAAGCGCAAAGATAAGAGGAAAGACAAAGTACAAGAAAAGTCCTTCGATCGTAGCATGGTACTTGCAAAATCTAGTGTGAAAATCAAGGAAATAAATGTCATGGAGATTGATGACTCCGATGGGGAGTACATACTTGCAGCTAGTTCTTGTGATGCTACGCTGTTGACCGAGGTTCACTCTATATATGCACAGTGCTGGCTTTTGGATTTTGGTGCTTCATTTCATGTTACACCATGTTGTGAGTGGTTCCACTCATACCACACTATCTCTCGTTCAGTTCACTTGGGTGATGACAAGTCACTTGCTATTGTTGGCATTACAGATGTACGATTGTAGTTCTCTACTGGAAGCACTTTTCTATTATAGGATGTACGTCATGCACATGTGCTTACACATAGTCTTATGTCTATAGGGGGCAGCTTGATGATGCTAGGTTTCATCTTTCATTGGGGATTCTGGGTGGAAGATCACCCGTGGCAGACTTGTGCTTGCTAGAGGTGCCAAAGCTGGCAACCTCTATCCTCTTGTAGTTGATGGATCATCTATTGACCATGTTTTGTCAATGGGTTCCATCCCACATGTATCTCTTTGGCATGCCCGTTTGGGCTATATGTCCTTGAAGGGAATGAAAATGCTTTCCGGTTTTGCAATACTTATCACCCCTTGACTACACATGTTTTGATTCATGTGAGCATTGTCTTTATGGCAAACAGACTAGGAATATGCATAAGAAGTCTAGTAGGACACACATGAGTGAGCCCTTGGCATTGGTACATTCAGATGTTTGTGGGCCCATGCCCTATCAATCTATGGGTGGTGTAAAGTATTTTGTGACGTTTATTGACAATTTTCGAGTAAAGTCTGGGCTTATTCCATTAAGCTTAAGTCAGATGTCTTGGTTATATTTCAAAGATGGCTTGCATTGAACCAAACTGGGTATAGGCTAAAATGCCTTAGGACTGACAATACGTGTCACGTGCCTTTGAGCAGCTATGTGACAAGAGGGGTATTAAGCGCCAGTTGACCGCTCCTATAACCCACCCTAGAATGGTTTGGCTGAGCGAATGAATAGAACCATCCAGGAGTATGTACGTAGTATGCTTAGCCATGCAGGCCTACCACAGAGCTTTTGGGCTGAGGCAGTCAGTACAGCTATGAATATCACAAATAGATCACCTTCCAGTGGTTTAGATTTCTAGGTTGCAGAGAAGGTATGGACTGGGAAACCTCTGTCTTATGCGCATCTACGTGTCTTTGGATGTAAGGCATACTGCCATGTGCCCAAGGACAATCGTAGTAAGGTGGATCCTAAGAGTGTCAAATGCATTTTTCTTGGCTATGGAAATGTAGATAAGATGGGTTACCACCTCTGGGATCCGTAGGCACGGGAATCCATCTACAGCCATGATGTAGTCTTCCATGAAGACAAGATGCATAGGCAGCCTTAGAAGGTGATAGAGATAAGCAGGGTTATATTCCAGGAGGAGCCATGTGATCCTGCACAGTGAGTTGGACAACCTACATCAGCAGTTGGTACACATGGCCAGGGCATTGGATAGGTAGCAGAGCCTTCCATGAGATGGTCTACTAGAGATAGATGTCCATCTAATCAATTTGAGCCCTCGATGCATTATGTCTTGGTTACAGATGTAGGAGAGCCTCTCACCTATAATGAGGTTATGCGCAGGGGTGACAGTCACTCCTAGGAGAGGGCTACGCAGTAGTCTGAGATATACTCCTTGCATAAGAATATGATTTGGGATTTGGTTGCATTGCCTAAGGGAAAGAAGGCTCTGCCACATGCAAGTGGGTATACAAGCTGAAAAGTACACCTAGACACCCCAAGCCGGCATACAAAGCTAGATTGGTAGCAAAGGGTTTAAAGCAGGAGCATGGTGTTGACTTTGATGAGGTCTTCTCTCATGTGGTTAAGATGACCACCCTAAGCTTAGTCTTGGCTTTGGTTGCACATCTTGACTTGGACTTGTACTGATGTCAAGATAGCTTTCTTACATGGGGACTTGCATGATGACATTTACATGGAGCAGCCTAAGGGCTTTGTAGAACCTAGCAGGGAGCACCTAGTGTGCAAGTTGAAGAAAAGTCTTTATGGCTTGAAGCAAGCACCTAGGGAGTGGTATCATAAGTTTGATGCCTTTATGCAATCACATGGCTACAAAAAGAGTGCTATGGATCCGTGTCTTTACAAGAAGAAAGCCCGTGATGGCTCATTGCTTATTTTGGTACTTTATGTGGATGATATGCTGATAGCATGGACAGCTCATGATGAATTGAATGCTCTTAAATCTCAACTAAAGAAGAGCTTTGAGATGAAGGATTTGGGACATGCCTCTCACATTCTGGGTATGTGCATTAAGCGCGACAAGCATTAGGGACTACTCTACCTCTCACAGAGGGAGTACATTCATAAAGTCCTTCAGCGTTTCCCCATGCAGGATGTGAAGCCTATTGGTTATCCATTACCTTCTTATGTGAAGATTTCAGCAGTCAAATGTCCATAGACAAGTGACCAGAGGGCCGAGATGGCCAAGATCCCTTATGCATCAGCCATGGGCAGTTTGATGTATGCCATGATAGCCACTCATCTAGATATTGCCTTTGCAATGGTGTTGTGGCATGCTAAATGGCTACACCTGGCAAGAAGCATTGGGATGCCGTGAAGGGTATCATGAGATACCTGAAGGGCACAACAGATAAGTGTATTTGCTATGGTAGCCAGGATACAAGAGTTATGGGGTACACAGACTCTGATTATGCAGGACATACAGATAATAGGAAGTTCAGTTCTGGAGATGTATTCACCTACGTTGGAGGTGCTGTCTCTTGGATGTCTTGGGTTCAGAAGTGTACGGCTCTATCTACCACTAAGACTAAGTATGTTCCACCACTGAGGCCTGCAAGGAGGCCATATGATTAGTCCATTTAGTTCATGACCTTAGGATTGATGCTATACCTACGCTGCATTTGGATTTTATGAGTGCTATTCAGCTAGCCAAGAATTTAGTCTTCCATGTGAAGACGAAACACATTGAGATGAGGTATCAATTCATTTGTGGGGTCGTGGAGGACAAGCATGTTGACCTTTTCAAGGTCTCCACTGACAAAAATCCTACAGATCTACTCACAAAAAGCCTCACTACTGAGTGCTTTGCCTTCCTCAGGAGATTGATGGGCATTGGATGAGATGACGTTTTTCCTCATCCTGTTGTACATGTGTACATTGTACTGTCTTTTCTTTTTCTTTTCACTCCTCACTGGGGCACATTCGTCTTTAAGTGGGAGGTTGTTAGGGGTAAAGGCCCCTCTGCCTAGCCACCCGTGTATTACTACATTGACAATACCCACCACTGCACATGGTAGGCACCTGTCACCATCACTTTATTCTTTATTCTTTTAATGACAATTTGAATAAAGTAAGGCCCAGTCACACATTGTAACTGTTGGAGTTCCCATTTTGTGTCTCTCTCTTTCTTGCTCTTGCTCTCCCGCCATAGCTCTTCCAAGCAAGCTTCGATCCTTCTCACCTTAAGGCGCCTCTTCCTAGCCTTATGTGTATTACTACATTGACAGTACCCACCACTGCTCACTGTGATAGGGAAGTAGAACCCAAGAGGAAGAAGCTTGGCGGTGAGAGCTATGGCAGATGGAGAGCAAGAGCCAAGAGAGAGAGACACACACACACAAAAGTGGGAACTCCAACAACCACAATGTGTGACCAGCCTTCCTTTATTCAAACTATCACTAAAAGAATAAAGAATGAGTGACTAGGATAGGCGCCCGCCACCTCTAGTGTGTAGTGGCGGATATTGTCAGTGTAGTAATACACAGGCAGCTAGGCAGAGGTGCCTTTACCCCCAACAACCTCCCACTTAAAGGCGAATCTACCCTAGTGAGAGAGAAAAAAGAAAAGATAGTATAACATGTACACATGTACAATAGGATGAGGAAAAAGACAGCATCTCATCCGATGCCCATCAATCTCCTAAGGAAGGCAAAATGCTCGATAGTGAGGCTTTTCGTGAGCAAGTCTGCAGGATTCTGCTTAGTCAGAATCTTGACAAGGTCAACAGACCTATCCTCAACGACCTCCTCGCGAATGAAGTGATACCTCACCTCAATATGTTTCGTCTTCGCATGGAAGACCAGATTCTTGGCCAACTAAATGGCACTCATAGAATCCGAATACAATGTAGGCATAGCATCTATCATACCAAGGTCTACAATCAAATAGCCTAACCAGATAGCCTCCTTGCAAGCCTCTGTGGTTGCAATATACTTGTCCTCTATATTAGAAAGAGCCGCACACTTCTGCACCCTGGACATCCAAGAGATAGCCCCTCTAGCATAAGTGAATACATAGCCAGAAGTGGACTTCCTACTATCTACATGTCTTGTATAATCAGAGTCAGTGTACCCCATGACTCCTGTATCCTGGCTGCCATAACAAAGACACATATCTGTTGTGCCCTTTAGGTACCTCATGATACCCTTCACGGCATCCCAATGTTTCTTGCCAGGTGTAGCCATATACGGGTGGCTATTGATGCATAGGGAATCTTAGCCATTTCGGCCATCTGCTCATCTGTTTGCGGACAATCGGCTTGCGAAACCTTCACATGAGAAGGCAATGTGTAGCAGATAGACTTAACATCATCCTACACGTGGAAGCACTCAAGGACTTTATGAATGTACTCCCTCTGTGACAGATAGAGTAGTCCCTGAGATCTATCACACGTAATGCGCATACCAAGTATATGAGAGGCATGTCCCAGATCTTTTATCTCAAAGCTCTTCTTGAGCTAAGCCTTAAGAGCATCTAGCTCCTCATGAGTTGTCCCTACTAGAAGCATGTCATCCACATAGAGTACAAAAATCAATAAAGAACCGTCACGGGATTTCTTTGTGTACAAGCACAGATCCATAGCATTGCGGCTGTAGCCCTGTGACTGCATGAATGCATCAAACCTATGGTACCATTCCCTAGGTGCCTGCTTCAAGCCATATAGACTCTTCTTTAGTTTGCACACTAGGTGTTCCCTGCCAAGGTCTACAAAGCCCTTAGGCTACTCCATGTAAATCTCATCATGCAAGTCCCCATGTAAAAAAGCCATCTTGACATCCATCTAGTACAAGTCCAGGTCAAGCTGTGCAACCAAGGCCAAGACTAAATGTAGGGTGGTCATCTTGACCACAGGAGAAAAGACTTCATCAAATTCAACACCACGCTCCTGCTTAAAACCCTTAGCAACCAATCGAGTCTTGTATGCCAGCTTGGGGTGTCTAGGGGTCCTTTTAGCTTGTACACCCACTTGCATGGCAAAGCCTTCTTGCCCTGAGGCAAGGAAACCAAATCCCAAGTGCGATTCTTATGCAATGAGTCAAGCTCAGACTACATAGCTCTCTCCCAAGAGTGACAATCACCCCTGCGCATAGCCTCATCATAAGTGAGAGGCTCTTATGCATTTGTAACCAGGACATAATCCATAGAGGGAGAAAAATGGTTAGGAGGTCGTCTATCTCTAGTAGAACGCCTCAATTCAGGCTCTGCTACCTGACAACATCATGTCTAACATCAGCATGTCTAACATCTGGGCCATGAGCATCAAGCGATGCTGGGCAATGTCTAGCTAGCCATGGAGTGGGATGAATGGGAGCAGGTGGCTCCTTTTGAAAGATAACTCTACATACCTCAACCACTTTCTCAGGCTGCACATGCATTTTGTCCTCATGAAAGATGACATCATGGCTGCAGATTACTTTCCATGCCTGCGGATCCCATAGATGGTAATCCATCTCTCCTGCATCTCCATAGCCAGTGAAAATGCATTTGACACTTTTAGGATCTAGCTTTTTGTGTTTGTCCTTGGGCACATGGCAAAATGCCTCACATCCAAAGACACACAAATGATCATAAGAGGGGGGCTTGCCTGCCCATACCTCCTCTGCAACCTAGAAGTCAATGCCACTGCTAGGCGACCGGTTAATGAGATGTACCTGCAGTAGTAACTGCCCCAACCCAAAAGTGCTACGATAAGCCAGCCTATCTAAGCATGCTATGGACCCTTTCCTAAATGGTCTTGTTCATGCGCTCAGCCATACCATTTTGGGGTGGGGTGTAAGGGGCGGTCAACTAACGCTTAATACCCCACTCATAACAAAATTGTTCAAAAGCATGTGATACATACTCACCCCCATTATCTAACCTTAGGCATTTGAGCCTTTTCCCAAACTGGTTCTCTGCCAATGCAAGCCAACGCTGAAATATGTCTAAGACATCCGATTTTCTATTTATGGGATAAGCCCAAACCTCACATGAGTAATCGTCAATGAAATTAATAAAGTACTTTGCCCCACCAAGTGACTGCCCACATACATCTAAGTGCACAAGAGCCAAGGGCTCACCCTTGCATTTCTTACCAAAAATTTTATGCGTATTTCTAGTCTGCCTGCTATACAAACAATGATCAAAAGAATCAAAATGTGAAGAGTTAAAAGGCCAAAGATACTACAAAGAACAGAGCATTTTCATTCCTTTAAGAGACATATGCCCCAAACAAGCATGCCAAAGGGATACATGGGGGATAGAACCTAGAGACAAAACATGATCCAATGTAACTCCAGATACAAGTAAGGGATAGAGGTTGCAAGACTTGGCAACTCTTGCAAGTACAAGCCTGCCACAAGTAATCTTCCATGCAGAGTCTCCAAAAGACACAAAATACCCTGCATCATCAAGCTGTCCAGCTAACATAAGGCTGTGAGTCAACGTAGGTACATGGCATACATCATGCAAAACAAAAGAGCTACTAGAAGGAAACTGTAGCCTAGCATCTCCAATGTCCACACTGTCAAGAGACCTATCATCACCAAGGCACACAGAACCAGACATAGTGCAATAGGTATGAAACCAATCTCTACAGGGTGTCACATTAAATGATGCACCCGAATCCAAGAGCTAGCACTGTGCATACACAGAGTGTATCTCATAAGTTTGTAAGGCATCGCATGAAGAAGATGCAAGTATGTAATCGTCATCTGAGTCAGTGGCCTGCGTGACATTAACTTCTTCTAACTTCACACTAGACTTTGCTTGTACTATGTTCCGCTTAGAAGACATGTAATATTTCCTGCAATTTATCTTTTTCCTTTTCCTTGCACTTATCATCGCGTATTTTATGGCACTATGGCCTAATATGTCCTACTTTCCCACAATAATGACAAGTAAGATCAGACTTTTGTCCACGGGACTTACTATGACCACGTGACTTGGACCTAGACTTCTGAGAGTCCCTGCCCTTATGGTCATTGTCATGCTTGCCATTTCTGCCACCTCTAACAGTCAATGCATGTGAAGAGTGGAAAGCATCATTGTTTTGCATGTTGATTTCCTCAGTCAATAAAGCACTCTCAACATCTTTGATTTTCAGTCCATCAAGCTTGTTCATGCATATGGCAATACAAAATACATCCCATGATTCAGGAAGGGTGCCAAGCAAAAATAATGGGTGCAAGTTATCGTTGAACTCAATACCCTGTGACAACAGATTCTTCATGATAGCATGAAACTGAATGAAATGAGATGATAAGGATGACCCCTCCTTCATACGAAGGTCCATTAACTGCTTCAGCCAATACATCTGTGATGCAGGACTCTGCTATGCATAAAGATCCTAAATTTTCTCCCATAAGTCCCATGCACTCTGACTCTCATATTCAACAACATTATGATGGACCTCTTCTAAGAGTGACAAAATAATGGTAGACTTGCATAGCTCATCAACTTCCATCCAAACACCATCATCCATATCCTCGGGTTTAACACCCTTGAAATGCAAGGGTTTAATCTGCAATTTCTACACCAAAACCTGCCATATTTGGGACTTCCAATACCCATAGTTGTTACCATCCAACTTGGCAATATTAAAGAGATCTGTATCTTTCAAATGACCAGCCATACTGTCCGAAATCAATGTAAAACAATAAAATCGCAGGATGTTGTAATTAGCAGAAAATGCACTAAAACCACTGCCAAAACTGGCTGAAAGAGTGGATTTCACCAAGAGAAGCACCTGTCCACCAAATATGACCAAGATAACATCAAATAGAAAGTATTACCCTCATAGAAATGCTCAAAATCTGTAGATTTCAGCTTGCTGCAATGAATGATAGCAGTATGTAAAACTGTCCCAAAATGAAGCAATCACTGAAACATATGTCACTACAACTGCCAGGTAACAAGATACATCCAACAGTGAGTTTCCAAGGGCAAGAGGGTACCAAGAACTGTCAAACCAATAACCTCTCAGGCAAGAGACATCTCATAGGTTCAGAAGTTATGCATGTAATGGGTCTCGGGGTAAGAGAAGAGACCGACCACAAGCACAACTGATAGAGCAAGAAGCTCAATACATAACCATCCAAGATGCATACAAAACTGACAAACATGTGATAGAGATAGGTGCTTGCCCCAATAGTCGTATCAAATCAGCCCACTATAGACAGACTGTAGACATAAAGCTTTCAAGAGAGCAAATGCATGTAACTATCCCACAAGCTCAAGCTCATCTGTAAATAAGACTCTGTGTACATCCAAATATACTAAGAGGCTCCCACTAGAAGTGAAGTCAGAAGCAAAGAGAGCAAGAAATGCTCTAATACATCAAATACATAGCATCAGACATGCCAAATCCCAATAGGGTACATCAGAACATAAATCCCAAGCTATCTTAGACCCGTAAAGCATAAGCATGAAAGCATTCAAAGAGCATGTAACTGACAACCAAATGTAATGCCCAGTAGATCCAAAATACTCAAATACATCGAAAGATGAAGCTCAAAGTAACTGTCAAGCATGGGCAAACCAAGTGGCATCCATATTTGACCAAAGCATAAATGCAGGAAGCCTAAATGTCAAGCAGTGACAATAGGCATAGACCGATCCAAAGCATGCCAACTGAAGCCAAATGCCAACTAAAGCCAAGCAGTGACAATAGGCATAGACCGATCTAAAGCATGCCAACTGAAGCCAAATGCCAGTGAAGAACAACTAAGTTGGAGCTTAATACAAGCTAAAAAGCATTCCGAAACCAAGAAGAAGCATTTGACAACCTCCAAATACATCGGTATGATCATTCAAATCTCCAGTGAGCACCCTGTATCCATGAACCAATGCATACACCAAGTAAATGAGCTTCAGCCCATTGTGTTACAACAACCAATTTACTATTATATGAAGCTCAAACAGTGCTCAAATCTGCTTTGAATCAGTCCCAAAGCATAGACATAGCATCCCATAACATCCAAGCATCACCGAGCATCAATAGGCATCAAACGGGCAATGCCAAGAAGCATTAAACAGTAAATATCAAGTGTTACCCTATTTTGACAGTCCTGGGACTATGTATACAGCAAAGGGCTAAAGGGGAAGCACTCAAATCGATCGCCGGGAGCCAAGATCCAATGTCGGGGAGTTCGAAGAATGTCGAGAAGGTTACAAAAACAATGCCAGGAAGCTGGGGAACGAGCTACAAATGCCAGGAGGGGATCAGCCCAACCCCCTAAAAATGCGCCGCATTTTGTGTGGGCTTCTCCTAGGGCTGGGGAATCTCCTATAGCCCTTAGGGACACTTGGAAATTACGAGGGGGCTTTGATGTAGCCCGGGAAGAAGCCATTGAAGGTCCGAAAGCTCGGGGAGGAGGCAGGAGATCAAAACATACATGCAAATGAAGGTGCCATGGCTGCCATTGAAGCTCGGGTTGAAGCTCTTGAAATTCAGGCTGAAGAGAATGCCGGGCAAGCTCCAATGCCTTCTCTCTGATACCAGTTGAAAGGGAAGTAGAACCTAGGAGGAAGAAGCTTGGCGATGAGAGCTATGGCGGATGGAGAGCAAGAGCCGAGAGAGAGAGAGAGAGAGAGAGAGAGAGAGAGAGAGAGAGAGAGAGAGAGAGAGAGAGAGAGAGAGAGAGAGAGAGAGAGAGAGAGAGAGAGAGAGAGAGAGAGAGAGAGAGAAGTGGGAACTCCAACAACCACAATGTGTGGTCAGACCTTCCTTTATTCAAACTGTCACTAAAAGAATAAAGAATAAGTGACTGTGATGGGCGCCTGCCACCTGTAGTGTACAGTGGTGGCGGGTATTGTCAGTGTAATAATACACAGGCGGCTAGGTGGAGGCACCTTTATCCCCAACACACTGCATGTGGCGGGTGCCCATCACCGCCACGTTATTCTTTATTCTTTTAGTGATAGTTTGAATAAAGGAAGGCTCGATCACACATTGTGACTATTGGAGTTCCCATTTTGTGTATCTCTCTTTCTTGCTCGTGCTCTCCCGCCATAGCTCTTCCAAGCAAGCTTCAATCCTTCTCACCTTTCATCTATAAGATTAAATGCAAGTTGGATGGCAGTGTAGAGAGGTACAAATCCATGCTGGTCAGTAAGGGTTATGCTCAGCAATATGGACTAGACTACAAAGAAACTTTTAGCCATGTTGCCAAGATGGCAAGCATACGAATAGTGATTGCATTGGCTACTACTAAAGGCTAGAAATTGTAGTAGATGGATGTCAAGAATGCTTTCCTCAATGGTGACTTGGAAGAGGATGTTTATATGGATCAACCCAAAGGATATGTACTATTTCAACATTATGTATGCAAGCTAAAAAAAGCATTGTATGGGTTGAAGCAGGCTCCGAGAGCCTAGCATGCAAGGATTAGTAATTACTTGTTGCAGAGTTTGGGATTCACGATTGGCAAGGTTGATCATAGTCTGTTCACAAAAAAGACCAAAGGTAGTGTTGGTTATTTTTGTGGATGATTTGATAATCACATGTGATGATGACTTTGGGATACAAAATGTTATGAGAATGCTAAAATCTGAATTTGATATGAAGGACTTAGGTGATGATGACTTTGGGATACAGAATGTTATGAGAATGCTGAAATCTGAATTTGATATGAAGGACTTAGGTGAGTTGAAGTACTTCTTGGGTATTGAGGTAATCAAGGTTGAAAATGGTTTATGGCTGATGCACAAACACTATGCCATATCGTTACCTTTGTCGAAAATTCTACTTCTTAGATGTCCAAGGTGCAAAAATGCATGACCCTATCTAATACCAAGGTCGAGTATGTTGCAGCCATTGATGCTTGCAAAGAGACTCTCTAGTTAGAATGACCTTGGTATCATAGATGTGGTCTATACATTGCATTTAGATTTTATGAGTGTTATCTAGTGGTTTTCCATGAGAATATGAAACACACCCAGAATGCCACATTTGAATGCTATGCTATTAGACGGATTATGAGATATGTAAAGTCCACTATAGATTATGGGCTATTCTATGAGAAAGATAAGGCCCTAAAACTAGTTGGATACATGGATGTAGATTGGGCAAGATGCTCATATGATCGCAGGTCTACGAGTAGTTATGCCTTTGGATTTGGAAGTGGAAGGATCAACTGGAGCAACAAGAAGCAACCAACGATTGCATTGTCTAGCATTGAGGCAGAGTACAGGGGTGCTACATTAGCAGCATGTGAGATTGCATGGTTGCTCAAGTTTATGGCTGATTTGGACATACAGGTGGATGCTCCAGTGACAATTTTAGTAGTGTACATCTGGCAACAAATCTAGTATACCATGCCAAAACTAAACACATTGAGTTTAGTACTATTTCATCCATGAGATGGTTCTTGCAGGTAGAGTGGATCTTATGCATATGAAGATAGATGAGCAGGTAGCAAATATCTTTACCAAGTCTCTGGGTAAAGATAAGTTCAGTCAATTCTGACAGCTACTTGGTGCACAGGTTTTATCTTGAGCTTGAGGGGGAGTGTTGAGACTTCAAGTTCATTATCTTGTGTGTGACCGACAGTATCTTAGCTATATCCAGTTGTACATGTGTGGGACATTTAATAAGTCGGGTTAGTCCTAACCAGAGTTAGTCATGGTTAGTGAAACCTAGTGTATAACTTACTCTTGAGCAAGTGTAGAAGAACAATGGAATAATGGAAGAAGAATGAGAGCATGACATAGCTCTATGTGGCTCTCCTCTATCTATGTCTCATTTTTTAACACCTCTCTCTCTCTCTCTCTCTCTCTCTCTCTCTCTCTCTCTCTCGCAAATAATCGTGCCAAAAATTTATCACTTTTGTGTTTTATTTGCATTGTATAGCATTTGTACTAGTGTCCATATTAGCATCACTATAAAATGACACCAACATTGAGAATTTTTTTTAAAGAATCTCTATATATTGATGTTACAAAATCCACCACTAACTCAACATTGCTATACCTCATATTTCTCATAGTAATGCTACATATATAGAAGTGATATTGGCAAATGTAGATAAGTCTCTTTGGAGCACGAATGACTCTTATAAACATGCCATTAGTGAATTTGGGAATTTTCCACAAGTTTAGGACTCATGGTCAAAACTTTCTCTTTGTTATAACTCTCACATTGTGGCTCTAAATCTGGTGTTCAATAGCTCAATAGATTCCATTTTTCATAAGGTTTTCGATTATGTATTAGATGGTAGCTTTGGGGGTGACTTGAATGCATCTTTTTTTGAGTCCCAATGTTCTAAATAATACAAAATGAGACTTGAAAGTTTTCCAAATTCACCAAAATTTTGTTTATAAATATTTTAATGGCTAGTTGTGCTTAAATATTCAAATGGATTCTCTAATTATTTCTCTAACCACATATCAACATTAGCATGAGCTAAAGCAGAGTCTAAATTTTTTGAAATATGGCTACCATGTGAGTCATCTTTGTGCTATGAACTTGATGGGGTTGAATACAACCTGGCATCTTCATCAAAAGCAACATTGAGACAAAAAACTTCTTAGAGTCAAGTTCATACAATCTACAACATTTGGACTAGACTAAGTAACCAATTAAGATGCATATTTGAGATTTTGGTTGGATTCACACATGGGGAGACAAGGGGAGTGAATTCAAAAATTGGCGAGTGGGGCCATTTCACACATATAGGACAAATGTTATATATAAAAAAGGAACCTTTTCACTCATCAAATTCATAAAATTCCCATTGGCTTGGTGGAAAGGGATTTGTTTAAATTGTAAAAGCTCATTTGTTCAAACGTCATGGAGCACATCCTTCACTTCATTATGAGATTGGGCACCATGGTTATTCCAGTCATTTTTTTCATCTGTAGAAACTCCTCTAGAAGGATCAAAACTTGATACATCACCAATATGCACCTTTGCATATTTTATGTCCACCCGATGTGAAATTGCCCTTACAATCAAAGTTTTTTCTCAATTCATCATCAATATGAATGTATGCAACACAACCGAACATTCTAATATGAGATACATTTGTTTTTCAACCTATATAGGTCTCTTCTAGTGTAAGATTGGTAAAAATCCTTCTATGGGACTTCTATTCATGAGATACAATGAAGCATTCATAGCTTCAACCCAATAAGAATTTGGAAGATTAACATCATTTAACATAGACCTAGCATGCTCAACAATAACTCTATTCTTCCTCTCTATGACCCTATTTTATTAAGGGGTGTACATTGCAAAGTGTATTGTCTTTTAAACCATTTTCCAAAAAAAATCTTCAAATTCATTTGAGATGAACTTCCTTTCTTCATCTTATCTTAAAACCTTGATGTGTGCATTATATTCATTCTTCTCTACCCCATTGCTTTGAACTCTTGAAACTTAGAAATGCTTCTAATTTTTGCTTGATGGGATAAATTAATACCTTTCTTGACAACTCATCAATGAAATTGATGAAGCACTTTATAGCCTTGCTCCTAAATACATTGGTTGGGTCGGTTCCCATATGTCCATATGGATTATTTCAAGTCTTTTCTTTGCTCTATAGGTGCTCTTTTTTGAGCCTTGTTCTTTGTTTCTTCCCAAGTAGCATGAGAAATATGTATGGTTTTCTTCATTGAATTGGAGTATCAAAAACTCTTCAACTAACTTCTCTCTTCAAATGCATTGTTAAAGGCGGCAATCGGCAACATTTAGCTAGAGTCACCAATGGTGCATTAAGGAGCCGATAGGTGTAGATGTAGTAAAGGCCACCGAATATAGCACATGGGCAGAGAGAATGTCCCACTACCTAACACAACACATGGGCGGAGAGAATATCCTATTGTTGGAAATGGCCTACATAATGGTAGGAAGCGAAGCATGATAATTGGTTGTTCTTCGAGCATACCCATAGTCCTGGAGACCAAGCAGCAAGGAGTCCTCTTTCTCCATGCCATACCCTACCTAATTCTTTTGCCAAGTCTTCTTTGACTGGCATCCTTGGTGCTCTCCCATCAGAGCTTATCTTGTACTATTTCCCCAATCCTTGTGCTCGGTAGTAGTACTATCATGGTCCTTATATCTTGCAATTGTTTAGTCCCTTGTATTGTGTTACGACCATTTGGTCCCAAATTGATGTACTAGTTTCCACTTCAATAATACATATTGATTGAGTTTGAGTACACTTTCTGTTTGATCTCTATGATGTGATTATGTCTCGCTCTCCAACCCAAGCACTGTATGTTAAAAATGATGTTAATGTCTATCTATGTCGGCTCTAAGTACTCCCACCATCATTTCTATGGTAATTCTGCTTGGACACCGATTACATGCATGATGGTTTTGTTATTCATATATCTCAATATATTTTTCTTCATTGAATTAAAGTATGGGAAACCTTTCAACTAGCTTCGCTCTTCAAATGCATGATGATTTTGTTATTCATATGTTCCAATCTTCTATGCCCTAATGTCATTGAGGTAGAGGGGGTATCACTAGAGTAGTTTGTTTGATGGGGTATGAATGTCTTCATTATAAACCATCTTCCAATCTTCTTTTCTTGTGAAACTAGTTTACCATTCTCTTTGAACTCTTATACAAAACATCCATTTAGATTGAATCTAGCTTTATATTTGATCAATTGAAAATAGATTCTTTGTAACGTTAACAACTAGAAGAACACTAAACAAGTCTTTTACCTTTACTAAGGTCATTTGAATGGGAATAGTACCTTCTCCTTCAATAGTATGCTATGAATCATCCCATATGATGAACCATTCCAAGTGATGAGTCATGCAATTAGAGGCTCTAGATTCCATGTATCATTCATCTTGAAATTGTTGATTTAAGTGGCTCATGCAAGTGAGTATGAAGACTTTCTCACCACCATTATTGGGTTGATTAGAATTTGATGCCATTTATTTGGTAATAGAAACTCATCCATTGGGTGGTCCATTTTGAAGTAGGGATCTTATTTCTTGTTGTTGATTAGCCGCCTTCTTTCTACAAGCTCTTTCCCAATGGCCTTCATCACCACAATAGTTACATCTTAATTACAATAGCCTTGTCTTCTTGGTGAATATTCTCTTCCTCTTGCTTGCATATAGTTCCCTCTTCTCTTTTGTAGGTAGTTGGTGGTTGATGTGAGTCAATTTGTTGAATATTCTTCTTGATTCTAAAATCTTGAAATATTGCTGAAGTGGGTTCCTCTTCCTCTTCCATATCTTGCTCTTAAGGTTGTTCCTCCTCATACCATTGCATGGGTTAATTCTTGTCTATTACAATTGGATGTGTCTTCCTTGATGCCTTCTTTTTTTTTAATAAGAAGGGATTCGAGGTCTTCTAGTGAAGGAAAATTTTCCATCATAGTAATAGAAGTAAAAAAGTGCTTGTAGTCTTTCCTCACACCTTTGAGAATCACCTATGAGATCTCATCCCCTTTGACATCCATACCCAATGTAGTTATTTTATCCTCCATTTCTTTAATCTATAGCAATTAATCGTGCATACTTTCATTTGAATTTTTAGTTGTATTATTCACTTTATACTTCAAATGCATTACTCTATGGTACTCTTACTCTCTAGCATCTTTGCTAAGATATCCCATGCCACTTTTGCACATTGCATTCTAAATATTGTCAACCATGGTATCATGTACATTGATATTGATGAAGCATTGAGCTTGGGTTGCTCTTCTAACCCAATTCTTTCTTTGGTTATCTCCATGAACCAATCTTCCTTCTTCACTTGTACCAATCTTCCACATGTCCTTAATCATTAATAGTGTTTGCATCTTGAATTTCCATGCATAGTAGTTGTTTTTGTCAAGCTTACTTTCACCAACACACAAGGAGATGTCACTTGGAGCCATTTTAGATAATGAGGGATTTGAAAATGCTATATTTTCTAAAGGTATATGGAAAAAAAAGTATTGGAATAACCTCTTGAAAGTAGATGATAAGAAGATAATACAAAGAATGAGCTCACAATTAAGTAGCTATAGTGGAAGCAAATGATGTAACATTAGTAGAGCCTATAGGTAATTAGAGACACTTAAAGACATAGTATGGATTGAATATAAGTGACACAATGATAAGAGATATGAATCAAATCTACGATAGTTCCTCACTCTCTTTCACTCACATACAATCCCCCCATATAATGCATTGAGACTAGCTCAATATATATAACATTGAATATGGTAGATTATTGTTATGCCTAAAAATTACAACTAAGTAAATACTAATTTATTATTAGCTAGAGTAGTATCTTAATCATTGGAATGATCAAGATGTAGATCATAAGTAAAGGAACAAGTTTGTAGAAGACGTAAACTCAATCTAATAATTAAAACTTTCCAAAACTACACTCCTAGTTAGGTATGTCTTACAGTCCCTAAAATGTAGGAAAAGTAAGTAGTTGAGGTTGGAGTATCTATATCTCAACATGGAGTGAGAATCTAGTTAATCCCAATGGTAAAAAGTATAGATAGTGATCTCAAAAACATTCTCTCTTATTATATCAACAAAAGCTAATGGTTGTATCTGATGTTATTAGCTCTGGAAGTCTACACTATTGTAAGGAGTTGAATAGTTGACAAAAATCAAGCCTAAGATGTGGGAGTACTTTTGACCAACCATATGGATACGTGAAATATTATATCCATGAAGGAATATTCTTATTGATATGTGTACTAAGATGTCATTATTACCACATGATGATTATGCTTCCATCAAAGATAATTGTATGCTAGTTAGTAATCACTTGTAAGCTAGTTAGTAGCTATCTAACCAGCTAGTTCTACTGGTTATTTAGCTAGTTCTACCTAGTTAATAACCACATGTCTACTAGTTAGTAGATGAGTTTTATCATCTACTCTCTCTCTCTCTCTCTCTCTCTCTCTCTCTCTCTCTCTCTCTCTCTCTCTCTCTCTCTCTCTCTCTCTCTCTCTCTCTCTCTCTCTCTCTCTCTCTCTCTCTCTCTCTCTCTCTCTCTCTCTCTCTCTCTCTCTCTCTCTCTCCTTTATCAATTTCCCTCTACTCTCTCCCTTTTCCTCTCTCCCACTCTCTATAATTAACTAGTTAATTTCATATATCAATAGTAAATTTTTATTTCTCTTCATTCTCTTTCTCTCTCCCCCTCTCTCTACAACTAATTCCAAATAAGTTTTTCTAATTGAATGTATAATTATGTGTTATTTATAAAAACTATTTTTTATTTTTTATAATTAAACATTCATTTTCAAGTAATGGATGTACTTGACATATGCTCAATGAAAACAAATGACATCAATTAATTGTAACACAAGCACTATAACTCCATCAATCCCACTATATTATATGTCCTAAATTTTTATATATATGTATTACATGCCCCCTCCCCCCCAAAAAAAAACATTTAAGAAAGAAAAAAAATCACTCTCTATAATCTATATTGTACTTAGTTGCATTAATCCACCTCAAATGATACAAAGAAGAGGAAGAAAAAAACACAGTAGGGTTTATGGATTTAACTTTAAGCTCAATGGCCTTGAAATGAAGAAACAAAAGGAAACTCTCAGCTATAGGTATCTTTTACCAATGTTAGAATAAGTGTTGTTATGCACCTCAACATTTCTATCAAGAATTTTTTTAATCATATTGGTATAAGCATTAGTATAATCATTGATATCAACATTTGAAAATATATGTGCTTTTTTCAAGGCTCATATTGGCATTTATATCGATGTCTCAAAATTTGTCAGAAACTAGTATCAAAATTCTCTTCATCTATTGTAGTGTTTGATGCAAATTGATGTTGATGCAACAACAATTGAGAAGCACTACCGCATGAAAGATTGAAGATAATGGCATGAAACAAAGGTCTAACTAGTGAACCTTCCCAAATCTAGAACTTTTGGATAAGATTAATGTAACAACTATACTCATTGATATCACATCCAAAATGTGCTAGGATGATGAATATCTTTTTTGGATGCTTAACCTTTTACATAATAAACTTGGCTTCAAGTTAGTTGCTCATTGTAATATGCACCTCTTATTGCTTGTTCTACATAGATTTTTTCATGCTTTTGGTTTAGGATTCCTATCAAAACAAGCAAGATGTGAAACTTCTTTCCTTTTGTATCTTTTAATAGACATTAATGTTTCCACAAAAAGGTTGTATTTCTATGTTTCAAAAAGGGGGGTAGCATTAGGGAAAAAATGAACTCACAAATGGGCCCTTAAAAATAATATAGTTTAAGATGTGGGCCTTTTGGATTGTCCAATAGGAAGGCTAGATGTTGACATCCATGGAGGGTAAATCTTCTCTCTCCAAATCTTAGGTTTTCTATTAAAAAAAGGGGTAGTGGGAGATTTTAAAAAGGGAGAATGAAAAGTACACAAAATTTGAGTTTCTCTCACCTCGTATTTCCCCCCTTTTTTGGAGAATTTCTCTCACCTCGTATTTGAGTTTCTCTCACCTCGTATTTCCCCCCTTTTTTTGGAGAATTTTCAATTTCGGTTATTTTCCCTCTCACGAAATCAGTTTGACCCAAAGTTGAGTAACATACCACTTTCCCTCTCTTCTCTATACTCGTGAATTTTGGTCTCCATTGAAGCTCCCTGCTAAGAGTATTTAGGATTTTGAGCGTTCTACGTACCTCTGCACTTTCTTCTCCAAATAGCTCCAGATTTTGGGCAAAACACATGTGTCCATCTCTCTTTGCATTTTCTCTTGTTTGCTATTTTTTCAATAGGGTTTGATGTCGTTTCTTACTATTGTTGTTTTATTGTAGAGGTTATTTGGGGCAGGAGACAGAGGTGCTCATCTCTCTCTCCTTTCTTTCCCCCCTCTCTCTATGTGTTTTTTCTCATTTATGTTGTGTTTTCAATAGAATTTGATGTTGGTTGTAATTGTAGTTTTCTTGTAGAGTTTATTTGGAGCAAGAGACAAAGGTGTTAATCTCTCTCTCTGTTTTGTTTTTTTTTTTTGCTGATATCTTTTCAATAAAACATAATGTTAGTTCTAACCCTTGTTGTTGTTTTATTGCAGAGATCATTTTGGGTGACATTGCATAAGTGCTTATCTCTCTCTCCCTCTCTCTTTCTCTCTCTATGTTTCCTCTTTTCTACTGTTTTTTCAGTATATCTTCATGTAAATACTAACTCTTGCAAAATTGTCTTTTGCAGATATCAATTTGGGCAAGATTGGATTGTTGAGATATCGAGCTCCACTCGTGATATGCCAGGGTGACCGTTGTGCATTTATGTCACCGACTTGTTAGCTGTGCAGATGCGGTTGGTACACCGCCCATGAATAATAGCTAGATAACAGCTATCCTTATCTACTCTAGTTCATAGCTCAGTTAGTATGCCACCTTAGTTAGTTGAGTTTGGTTTGAGACCCATACATAGGGTTCTTCTATTTCTCTGTATTAGAGTTCTTTTTGGCTTACACAACTAAGAAGAGAAAAACTGTTTTCAGCCTCCATCTTTGTGTATATTCCCCCATTGTGTAAGTGAGAAAGCTACAAGTGAGTCTCCTTCCTTCTCTCCCACGATCTTGACATGGTATCAAAGCCTGGTTCGTGGTAAGAAGCTCAAGAAAGCAAACCAAGTTCGCGGTGTTCTGGTAAGAGGACCAGTGTTGCTTTCATTTTTCAAGTTTGGAAGCAAGTCTCTGCATGTAGCATAGCCGGAAAGTGCAAGAGTGCATTGTCTCAAATTGAGACACCCTTCGTGGTGTAGCAAGAGGGTAGTATATGCTGCGGGTAAGGGCTTTAGCCCTTGGTTGCCTTGTTTTTTTTATTCGAGGCCTGTTTTGGAGGCGGAAGTTTTCCACACGCACTCAGGAAAAGGCCCTGTTTTTTGCTATGCGACCACTGTTCTACAGGTTGGTGAAACGTTGCCGTAGAAATTGCATCGTATGCCTGTGCGTAGAGACATTGGGAGTTACAGAATCATCCTTGTTGCCTATTGATGCAAAATCATCACTAAGAAGTGACTGTGTGGTCAAATACCACTTTCGTCAGTTTTGCAAATTTACCCTTGTGAGGCTGAAGCTGTGTTTTTTACAGTGACAGAATTTTTTGTAGTGTTCTGTAATGGCGTCTGATTCTCTTTCACAGATTGTCACTGAAAAGCTTGACAAGAACAACTTCCAAGCATGGAAGTTTAGAATGACGAATTTCCTTATGGGAAAAGGATATTGGGAATTTGTTGTAGGAAATGAAGAAGAATCAGTTCTTCCTTATGTTCCCAATCAACAGCAAATGCAGGCATTTAAAGGATGGCATGAGAGAGCTAGAAAAGTTATGTATTGGCTGTCTATCAATATTTCAGACTCTATGATTGTGCATATTCAGGATGCAAGTACGCCAAAGGAGGCATGGGATACTTTGTCAAAAATGTATAGCATAAATACGCAAGCCAGGAAAATGCAGCTCAAGCAAGAGTTGCACAATGTGCAAAGAGAAAGTATGAGCATCAATGACTACCACATGAAGGTGAAGAAGATTACAGATGCACTTGCTTCCATTGGGTCACCAATGGAAGATGATGATTTAGTTCCTGTGACCTTGAATGGTCTAGGATAGGATTATGCACAGTTTCGAACATCCATTTCTGTCCGTGAAAGATTTTTTGATTTTGAGGAGTTGATTGCTCTTCTAATTTCTGAGGAGCAGAGAAATGGTGGTGCATCATCTTCAGGAGGAACTTCAAAAGAAGTTGTCTTCTACTCAAATGCTGGAAGAGGTAGAGGCAGAGGTAGAGGAGGCCGATCTGGAGGCTGTGGTAGAAATCAAAATATGCAGCAAACTCAAGAAAACCAGTCCTATGGAGGAGGACATGGTAACTCTAGAGGCAGGGGGAGCCAAAGAGGTCATGGTGGATAGCAAAGAGGCCAAAATGCAAACAGCAATGTTAAATGCTACTACTGTGGTAAAATGGGTCATATGGCTAAAGACTGCTATAAAAAATAGAATGACATCATGAATGGAAAATTGCACCAAGGGAATTATACACCTTCTAGTAGACAGGGTAATGATAGAAATGAGCATTTGTTTATGGTGCAGCACATGACCAATTCTGTGACAAGTGCAGAAGAAAGCAATGTTGTGTGGTATGTTGACTCAGGTGCATCAAACCACATGACAGGTCATGCAGAATGGATGCACGATGCAAGGAAAATGGAAAACCAGGATTTGTGGAGACTGGTGATGATACTGCACATCCTATTGTGCAAATTGGAAAAATTCCTTTGTCTATGCAGGATGGGAAAAAAGAAATACCTATCGAATGTATTTCATGTCCTGAATATCACCAAGAACCTAGTTTCTGTTGGTCAAATGGTTGAGTAGGGCTTGTAGGTTAAATTTAATCCTCATGGATGCTTTGTTGAGGATATGAAAAATAATGGTCGCTTGATAGCAAAAGGAAAAAAGAAGGGCAGAATGTTTACGTTGGATGCATACATGCCTGAATTGAGTGCAGCAATGTTTTCACATGGGACCAGTGTAGTTGCAGATATTGATATCTGGCATAAACACATTGGTCATGTTAATGTACAACGACTTAAATCAATGCAAGCCCAAAATATTATTGCAGGATTGCCTAAATTCAAGGTTGCAAAAATGCATAAGATATGTGAAGCCTGTCAATTTGGAAAACAGGCAAGGAAATTATTTCCTAGACATGTTCAAGAGAGTAAGAAGCCATTGGAATTAATCCACTCTGATGTGTGGACTACTAAAGCTGCATCTATTGGAGGCTGTCATTATTTTGTCACTTTTATTGACAACTATAGCAGAAAAGTTTGGGTGTATTTTATGAAAAAGAAAAGTGAAGTTTTTGGGCATTTCAAAACTCTTAAAGCTATGGTTGAAAAAGAAACAGGCCTGCAAATAAAATGCCTAAGGTCAGATGGAGGGGGAGAATACCTCTCAAATGAGTTTGCAAGGTTCTTGCATGAGCATGGCATAAAGCAACAATATTCATGTGGTCATACCCCACAGCAAAATGGAATTGCAGAAAGAAAAAACAGGCATATTGGAGAGGTATCTCGTGCCATGCTCAATGAAAAAGACCTGTCGGATTTTTACTGGGCTGAAGCAGTTGCCACAGCAGTCTATATAATGAACAAGACTTCCACTGCAGCAATACATGGCATGACTCCAGAGGAGAGGTATACTGGTAGGAAACCAGATATTTCTCATTTGAAAATTTTTTGTTGCATTTCCTATGTTCATATGCCAGATGAGTTGAGATCCAAGTTGGATCCAAAAGCTGAGAAGTGCATCTTTATTGGTTACTCTCTGCAGAGCAGAAAGAGTATAGATGCTATAACCCTTCTACTCGTAAGTTTACAGTGAGCAGAGATGTTGTTTTTTATGAGATGAGTAGCTGGTATAAACCAGTCAATGTGATTGATGATGTAGATGCACAAAATGGTAATACTGCACAGAATTCACAGCAGCAGTCAAAAAATATTAGTGGACCTAGAGTGTCCTCTAGCAGTGGTTCACATTCTTCACCATGGACATGCAGATTGAGATCAAGAGAATCTCCTCAAAACAATGCAAATAGTGGTATGCAGTTTTCACGAATAGGAAAAGAGAAGGTAGATCAGCCCATGTTTTATGTGAATGCAGGTCACTCTTATGTGGATGGTGAATCCAGTGGCTCAAAACAGAGCATTGATGATGAGTTGGGTATTCCTTCTATTGTTACACCTGGAGTAAGGAAGACCAGGGATGTTTTGAGAGCACCAGGGAGTGAACCTACTTTGCGCAGGTCTACCAGAGCTAGGTATCCTGTGGATAGGCTAAAATATAATGGATTTACAGCCATTCACTATGCCTATATGGTCAAAGTGATACAGGAACCAGAACCCACTTCTTTTGAGCAAGCCAAGGGAAAAGAAAAATGGGAGAAAGTCATGGATGAAGAAATGGATGCCTTGGAAGCAAATGTTACATGGGAATTGGTACCTTTGCCTAAAGATAAGAATGCAATTGGTTGTAAGTGGGTTTATAAGGTGAATCACAATGCCGATGGTTCTGTGAACAGATACAAGGCAAGATTAGTAGTCAAGGGGTATGCACAAACATATGGCATTGATTATGAAGAAACATTCAATCCAGTTGCAAGGATGGCAACCGTAAGTGCAGTCATTGCTATGGCTGCATCAAAGGGATGGTCTTTACATCAGATGGATGTAAAGAATGCCTTCTTGCATGGTGATTTGCAAGAAGAGGTCTATATGGAGCAGCCACCAGGTTATGTGCATGTTGTTCATCCTGAGTTTGTTTGCAGGTTGAAGAAAGCCTTGTATGGCTTGAAGCAAGCACCTAGAGCATGGTCTGACAAGATAGGACAATATCTTATCACTATTGGCTTTCAGATTTCCAAGGCAGATTTCTCACTTTATGTGAGAAAAACAGAGAAAGGTATTATGCTATTAGTCATTTATGTTGATGATTTGATTATCACAAATGATAGTGATGAAGATATCCTTCATGTGAAAATGCTATTGAAGCAGAAGTTTGAGATGAAGGATTTGGGAGAGCTGCGTTATTTCTTGGGCATTGAGATGATCAGATCACCAAGTGGGATACAGCTCTTGCAGAGGCAGTAGGATTGGACATGTTGTCCAAATATGGGATGACAGGCTATAAGCCTATTTCAGTTCCTTTGGAGCAGAATGTGAAGTTGAGTGCAGATGCAGGTGAGTTTCTGGAAGACCCTACTATTTACAAATGCATAGTAGGAAGTTTGATTTATATGACTATTACCAGGCCAGATTTGAGCTATGTTGTTGGATTAGTAAGTCAGTTTATGCAGGCTCCAAGGAGACCGCATTTGGATGCGGCTAGACGCATACTCACGTATGTGAAGTCCACACTGCAGTATGGACTATTTTATGAGACTGGGGTTCAGATACAGTTACATGGATACACTGATGCTGATTGGGCTGGTAGTATTTCTGATAGACGATCTACCAGTGGATATGTGTTCTCTTTTGGGAGTGCTGCAGTCACTTGGAGCAGCAAGAAACAGCCTACAGTTGCCTTGTCGAGCACAGAGGCTAAGTACAGGGGTGCAGCAATGGCTGCATATGAGGTAGCTTGGTTGCATAAGCTACTTTATGATATACATCAGCCTAGAGATGGGCCAGTTGTCATTTATTGTGACAACATAAGTAGTATACACTTGGCAAATAATCCAGTCTACCATGCTAGAACAAAGCACATTGAGGTGCATTATCACTATGTGCGGGAGAGGGTTTTACTAGGTCTTATTGATCTAGTTTATGTCAGCACAGAGGATCAGGTAGCTGACATATTTACGAAGGCATTGGACGCAGAGAAGTTGCGCAAGTTCAGAGACCTGCTTGGTGTGCAGGAATTGGGATTGAGCTCGAGGGGGAGTGTTGAGATATTGAGCTCCACTCGTGATATGCCAGGGTGACCATTGTGCATTTATGTCACCGACTTGTTAGCTGCAGATGCGGTTGGTACACCGCCCATGAATAATAGCTAGATGACAGCTATCCTTATCTACTCTAGTTCGTGGCTCAGTTAGTATGCCACCTTAGTTAGTTGAGTTTGGTTTGAGACCCATATATAGGGTTCTTCTATTTCTCTGTATTAGAGTTCTTTTTGGCTTACACAACTAAGAAGAGGAAAATTGTTTTCAGCCTCCATCTTTGTGTGTATTCCCCCATTGTGTAAGTGAGAAAGCTACAAGTGAGTCTCCTTCCTTCTCTCCCATGATCTTGACATGGATAGATGCTCATTTCTTTCTCTCTCCCGCGTACTCACACACTCTCTCTTTCTTCCTCTCTGCATTATCCCTTTTCTACTATCTTTACAATAGGGTTTGATACTAGTTCTAACTTAAGGATCAATTGTTGTTGTATCACTTAGAGCAGAGATTCTGTAGCTCAATTTACATGTAAATCTACCATATTTTGTGGTGCCAAAATTTATTCATTTAATTAGTGACTATGTTTGATGGGATTCATGTTTTCTTATTTCCATCATTTGCAATGGGTTTTGATTAGCAATGATTCAATCTTATCTTCAGTAGATTAGCTTATAGGTAAATTGGCCATGTTTTGTATTGCTTCTATTCATGCAGTTATCTAGATATTTTTTGCTAAAAGGGATTTATGCAAGTATTTTTGTTAAAAGGGATTCATGCAAGTGTTTTTTTGTACATGCAGGTATTGTACAAAGTTTAGGTGAAGCATATAATTCTCGATCATTTATTTTGATGTGGTGAGTGATTCCTTTGTGTTGGATGATATGGATCTACTGGAAGTCGATGGTTCAAAAATCCTCTACTTTATTGGTCCTATGTGTCCATTTGGATCTCCATGCCAATTGGCAATGATCCATGAAACTCTTGTATAATATCATCCATATAACACACAATGTGTTGAGTCTTAGAATATCTCGGTTGTCAATCCAATGTGCCTATTAAGATTTGCATGCCATGTGGTTGCTATCCTTGTAACTACTCTATAATACCCACATTTCATACAATGTATTGAGTCAAATCAGACTCCTCTTCATTATAAGAAAATTTATTTCGGCGAAATTCTCTGAGTATTCTTGTGCTATTCTTTTTATTATATTTCATGTAAATGGTATGATTAAAGTTAACTTGGCTGGGGAAGGTGAAAAACCAAGACCGATGTTCGTTGCAGATGACTTGGTGGAGGATGAAGAGACCAAACTCGTTGCACTCCTGCAAGAGTACATTGACGTATTTGCCTGGACATTGGATAACTTAAGGGAGTCGACCCTAGGGTCGTGACTCATAACATCCCAATGGTCCCAGATGCAGTGCCATGAAACAACAACCTTACCCCATGAATCCCAAGCACGCCCATGTAGTAAAAGAGGAGATTGATAATCTCATGAGGGCAGGTTTCATATATGAGATCGAGCACACGGACTAGGTATCACCTATCGTGATTGTCATGAAAAAAAGTGGAAAAATCCGAGTGTGCGTGAACTACAAAAAAGTGAATGCGGCTACGAAGAGGGATAACTATCCTTTACCTTACACCAAGCACATGCTTGAGAGGGTAGCAGGAAAGGAAGCCTACAGTTTTCTGGATGGTTTCTCGGGCTACAATCAAGTGCAAGTGCACCTCGACGACAGGCACAAGACTGCCTTTGCCACCGAATGGGGTGTGTTCGCCTACATTGTCATGCCTTTTGGGCTAATGAACGCACCTGCAACTTTCCAACGCCTAATGTGCACTATCTTTAAGGATATGCTTAGGCGCGAACTGGAAGTGTTCGTAGACGACTTATGTTTACACTCTAGTTGGGCCGAACACTTGGAGAAATTGAGAGCTGTCTTTGAAAGGTGTAGGCTGTACCACCTCTCGTTGAACCCCTTAAAGTGCCAGTTCTGGGTAAAACACGGATGTATCTTAGGGCACGTGGTGTCAAGGAACGACATTGCTACTGACTTTTCCAAAGTCAGAGTCATTGTTGACTTATCGCCACCTGATAACTACAAGGGAGTTCAGGGCTTCTTGGGACACACTGAATATTATCAACGCTTTGTACTAAATTACGCACTAATAGCTAGACCATTATACAAGCTATTGATAGTATTTGAGTGGACGGAGGAATGCCAGTGCGTATATGAGGAGTTGAAAAATGCTCTTATGACTGCACCAATCTTACGAGCCCCAGACTGGAACATAATGTTCCATGTACACATAGATGCCTCTAAGTTCGCTATTGGAGCTGTGCTATGCCAGCCTGGTGAACATAACTTGGATTACCCGGTGGGTTTTGCCAGCAGGCAGCTCACAGAGACTGAGATGAACTATTCCACGACAGAAAGGGAGAGGTTGGCCATGGTATTTGTAGTAAAGAAATTTAGGCATTACTTGTTGGCCACTCCCTTTGTCTTCTTTGTTGACCACCAAGCCTTGTTGTATCTTGTAAACAAGCCTTGCGCTATGGGGCGCATAGCTAGATGGTTACTCCTCTTACTGGAGTTTGACTTCTCTGTGGTTGTACACAAGGGAAACCAGCATTACATGGCTGAACACATGTCCCGCATACCCACAGGAGAAGCCGCCGGACAAGGCGTGCCTGACGATTTGCCAGATGCCCATCTCTTTAACCTGTCTAGTGAACGAGAATTATTTAAAGCTGATCTGATGCCATATTGGGCCGATGACATAGTGCAAGTGCTAGAAAATGGACTACCAGAGCGACCCATTGAGAAGGCTAGGCTGAAAAGACTTATCTTGAAAATTCAGCCATACCAACTGATATAGCTGACCAACTCTACAGGTTGGGACAAGATGATTTATTGCGCAGATGCATATGTGAGCACGAGATGCACGACGCATTGAACGAAGCACATGGCGGAATTGCTGGAGGACACTTTAGCGGGGACACAACAACCCGAAAGGTGCTACAATCCCAACTATGGTGGCCCACCCTCTTCCGCGATGCAGCTAAATTTGTAAAGCACTGCGATGAGTGCCAAAGGACCAAAGTGCCTATGCGAAAGGACAAGATGGAATTAACCCCTGTCATAGCCCAACAACCCTTTGAAAAATGGGGCATCAATTTTATTGGACCTATCAGCCCTGTAGCACAATATTCCCAAGCTCGCTACATCATAGTGGCGACCGACTATCTAACGAAATGGGCAGAGGCATGAGCCACGAGGAAGAATGATGCTAGGACCACGGCAAAATTCTTGTGGAAGCAGGTCATTTCACAGTTTGGCTGCCCAATCAAACTTGTAAGCGACCAAGGCACACACTTCATTAATGAAGTGATTGCCCACTTGCTCTCTACCTTCCTAATAATTCATCGGAAGTCCTCTCCCTATTACCCTCAGGTTAATGGCCAAGCTGAATCCACAAATAAAATCTTAGTCAATGTGCTTACAAAAGTTGTGTCTACTTCAAGAAGTGACTGGGACAACAAGCTAATGGCAGCCTTGTGGGCCTATCGCACAGCTTATAAAACGGCTGTAGGACAGACGCCTTTTAGGCTGACGTACGGAACTAAAGCCATTTTACCCTTAGAATTCTTCATCCCTAGCTTGAGGCTAGCAGTCCAGGAGCATTGGGAGGGAAGAGAGGCTTGGACCAACCGCTTGGTGGAGCTAGAGCACTTAAAGGAGACCCAACTCCTCGCCACTCACTCTCTGATTTGTGAAAAGGCTCGACGAAAGACGTGGTTTGACAAGCATGTCAAGCAACGAGACTTCAAACAAGGGGACCTCGTTCTGCTATACTCGGTAAAAGGACATAAACAGAAGATGAAGTTTCGAGGGCTAGGGCCTTTCAGAGTACGCATGATTGGTAGGACCGGGAATGTCGAGTTGGAGACACTTGACGGTGAAGGAATAGGCTTTTTTAACGGCAGCCGCATTAAGAATTACTATCCTCCTTCCCATCCATTACATGAGCCACCCATGCTAGAACCCCCACTGAACGTCTGCATGGCTACGGTAACTGACCTTACAGATCAGGACAAAGAAGTAGTGGCACCGGCGTATCTACGAATCACAGTCGCGCAGGAGCGGTGTATTCTTTCAAGGCCTTGATTGATGAAGGTGCTGACTACAACATCTTGATGCATGACCATTGGACACGCATTGTCAACCAAAACTACAGTCCACTAACACTAAACTCACCCCATTTGGGGGTACTGCTTATTCACTCCTAGGGAAGTGCAAGGTGGTAGTTTCCATCGAGTCTGAAAGTTTACCAGTCTTCTTCCATGTGTTGCCTGACACTAAAGGAGCCGGTAATGTGTCACTATTGGGTCGCACTTTCAAGAAGCAAACAAACTGTAATGTGGATTACAACCTAAACTACATACATCTTGTTATCGGCAATGTGCGTATAGTGATGACCTTCAGCAAGGGCTGTCTTAATTCCCCCACCATTACGAAGCCACCGGTAGAAACCTCTACAACCACGCTTCAGCCCGAGTCTAAACAGAAGGAAACTACGGCCTTGTGCCGGGCTCTCGACCCCAGGCCCAAACCCACCAAGAGCGCTCACAAGGCCAAAGAGTCCAAGTTTCTATGGGTGCCAAAACGGCAAAAACCACATCCGGGTAGACCACCCAAGTGTGATCCTAAACGTCAAAATCATCAACCGTCACGGCCTAAGAGGCAGTCTAAATGATATCAACGTAGACACACAATCACGCCGTGTTGGATCCCCAAAGATCTTTTGCGAGCACAAGGATACTACGAGGGCAATCCCTGGATTTGGGTGCCTAAAAAGGACCAGCTAAAAAGCTCATCTACAAGAAATATCATCCTAGTGAGGGAGGCTTGCACAAGTGGTGCCCAGAACATAGTCAGCAGGCCATGGCCAGCTGTGGCTAGTAAGTCTCAGCTCATCTATCAACCAAAGCAAATGCCATAGGCCTTAAACCTACCTAATCCAGAGAACTTAAAAACCACTATGACTGCTCACTCAGAACCCAGTACAACCCCCATGCCCCTGGAGCTTCCTACAGCACCTCAAAGTGCTTCAGACTGCAAGGCCCAACCCGTGACACCGATGAGGGAGTCACCACTATCCAGTCCAGTTGCACCACCCCCACCAGCAGGTCTTAAACCTTCATATGCGATACGACCTTTCCTCTCCTTGGCTAAGGACCTTGCCGCGACTTCTGGGGATGACTTAATAACCTGCATTAAAATGTTGGACGAAACTTTCACTACATTTGCTAGAAGTTATGAGAGGTTAGACCTAGGTCTTCTTGACAAAACGCTTGCTTCGGATGTTCGTGCATTACCATGCACTTGGGAAGAATACGAACTTATGACCACTAAATTCCCCAAAATTGCTGCCGAACTGATAGCAAACATGAAATCTCAAAGGAACAAGCTGCCCTCAGAAGACTTATCACTTCATATCGTAAGCCTCCTCGTTCTGCTCCTAAACAAGAGTTGCAAGAGCTCATGCAGATGGCAAGCTCGCCTTTCACGTTCTTGCAGCAGTGGTTTATGCTAAGGATCCAATGGGAGAAAAAAGGTTGCCGAATAATGACCAATGCTGAGCAACGCAGGGCAGTTAAAACCATCGAATATGACCCCACTTATGTGGCACTTATCTCGTTTAGGGTCTTGGCCATCACCCGCAATCAGCATTTAGATGACCATGTGCTCGCCCACCCCTACATTGTCCAATTCCTCACCGCAGAGGAATTACATGTTGCCAGTTGCCTCAATATTGGAGATCTCTTCCACAATAACTTGACCTACATTTCCCAAGTCTCCATCCAACCATCTACTCTTGATTGTCATGCCCAACTCGAATACAATCCAAGCTTCTATGATTGGTTATTGACCAGGTAAGTCAACCCACGTGAAACAACGTTTACCTCGTCCTTCTTGTGCTAATCCTAGGAAGGATTCCTTAAAAGATCCACGACGGAGGGGGGAGCAATGTGAGCAAGAGCAGAGCAAAAATGAAAGTTATGCTCTCTAGCTAGCAGATTGTTATAATTAAGTAAGTTTCTATGGAAGAATACTGCAAAGGAAAACAATAGCAATTGCTGCTGTGGGCCGATTTCTAAAAATTTCAAGCCTCTAAGAAAGTATACCAATTTTGGGCACATACATTTTTCTCTCAAACTAAGTTTTGATTAGAAATAAGCCGGTTGTTGGGCATTAATGTTGGCATGGTGTATTGACATGTCACCACCATGGCAGGACAAGACAAAGGGAGCAAACTCCCATTCTTTGAAGAAGAGATGACCAAATTCGGCATCAGCATCGAGACATGAGGATTTAGTCAATTCACTTTCAAGCATACACTGAATCTGGATGAGGCCATCGTGGAGGAACCTGCGATCAAAGACTTGGTGGACAGATGGCACCTCCACAAGTATGTGGAAAAGGTGGGGCAGGCCGTGGATTACGGCATGTGTGCAGATTTCCTGAGGAACTTCGACAAGGGCAGGAATTGTGGCACTGTCACAGTAAGGACATGGGAGCAGGAAAGAAGAATTGAAGTACCCCTCAATGCAACAATCATAGAAAAGGCCCTGGGGCTCGTGCCCAAGAAAGAGAGACGGCCGAGACGAGATGTTTATGCCATGCTGGGGGTAAAGAAAGAAGCGGTGCACACCGTGGATGGAATCAGCTTGGCTGACATCCCGGACCCAGCAGTGAAATTATAAGCGAAGATGATCCATACCCTCTTCTCGGGCCAACGGTACAATGCATTGATGAACAGGATCGGGGTCCCGCTGTTGGAAAGCATCGTAGCAGGAGTCCCTGAAGAGATAGACTAGAATGGGTTTGTACAGAAAACCATTCAAAGTTCAGCTGCCCTCCTCACTCCGGTGGAAGCACGAGCAGGAGGAGAATCCCTTGCCTCAACTGCGCGTTCCGCAAGGAAGAAACCTACGTCAAAGGCAGCTACAATCAGATATGGTGATATTCTGATAGCCATCATAGATGAATCAATAAAGGATGTGGGCGTCATGGAGGAGCAAGCTACGCATCAAAGCCAACCTCACCACGAAGGAGGGGAATCAAGCGAAAGAACAATAAGTGACAAGGGAGAATAGGAGGTGCCGTCTACACGAGCGAGCAAACTTGAAGAACAAAACAAAAGTGACAGGAGACAGAGGGAGAAGAAAGAGAAATTAAGTAAAGAAGAACGGGCTGACATCAAGAGGGCTCAAATAGAGTCTAGGAGGGCTGAGGAAGAAAGGAGGAGGAAAGAGGAGGAGGAGCTTGCAAGGATAAGAGAGGAGTCGAAGAAGGCAGAAGAGGACAGGAAAAGACGAGCGGGAGAAGAAGCCGAAGAGCAACGACTGAAGGAACTGGCCGAATTGGCAGAAGCTACACGAAGATCGGTGGAAGAGACCCATGGGGTTGGAGAACTCAAACCCGTAAGTCCCCCGCCATAAAACCGAAGCCAGTGCAAGTGTGGAAGCACCTCCAGTGGTCGTAGGCAAGGGCAAGTCCCTACTGTATCCACTTCCTTCCTCCTTTGTACCGACAATGGCTGAAACTATAGCTGCAACCACTGCACAACCCACATCACCCCTCGACACGGCACAGCTCATGACCATGGTGTAGATGCTAGTGAGCAAAGTGGCCAAAATCGTGCCGGAAACCAGATTGAAAAGGCCCATTTCCGCATATGCAAAATCATGGCAAGACCCTAAACGACAAAGGCTGGAGGCGTCGACCACCACGCCCAATGTTCCCATGCCTGCCGACACTGACTATGACGCATATGTGGCTGAGCTACTAACACAACTGGACAAGGCTAAAGAAGAGAAGAAAGTGGCCTTGCTAGAGCTAGAGAAAGAAAAAGAGACGTCAGCGGCCCTCAGGCTAGAAGTCTCAAGGCAGGAAGCCGATAGACGAAAAGAAATAAAGGCCATGCAGGACCAACTAGCAGAAAAAACGAAGGAAGCCCAAGACAATGAAAGCCACCTCAGACAAAGGCTGGAAGACGAGGAGCAGAGCCTGCTGGTAGAAAAAAGGAGCCTAAAGCTACTGATGCAGCAATACAATGATCTACAGCAAAGGGTGGCTCAAGTGGAAATGCTCTACCAGGGGGTTCAGGAAGGCGAAGCCACTATTCCACAAGAACATGCCACGGAACCCCGTCGTGGCGGGAGCTAGAAGAACAGAATATGTTAATAAGCGAAATCGAATTCTTGAAGAGTGAAGGGCCAGGAGTCTCAGCAGCTAAAGCAAAATGACTACATGACAAAGTGCAAAGATTACAAGATGCACTGGAGACCTCCCAGGAAGACATAGAAGCCCTCATGGCCATGGCTTTCAATCAGAAAAGGCTATTCCTCGCTGAAATCCAAAGCCAAGAGCAGCTGGTGCAGGAAAAATCAGAAATCCTGGCCGAGGTGCACCAAAGGCTCAGCATTGTCGATCAAGCCAGAGGGATTGCTGAAGAATAGCTAGCTCAGAAATTAAGAGAAAGAAACCAATTATGGTTTTTATCAAATGAGCAACAACAGGTAGTAACCACCCTGGCGAGCCAATTGGAGGAGGAATGGAAAAGGATGGAGGAGAGAGCCATGGAATGGGAAAGGAAAAATTTTGACAGGGTAAGGGACTTAACCGAACGCCTGGCGATGGCAGAATGCGAAAGAATGCTTGCAGAAGCTAGGGTTGAGGCTGCAGAAATAACCACTAAAACCCAGCGGTAGGCCTTCCTCAACACGGTGCTCCACATGACGCAAGCTGAGGGTGATGATCCAGTGGAAAAGGTGAAAAGAAAGTTGGAGCTAACCACCTGAGCTCTAAGATACGGTCTTCAAGAGCGGGAGCTTCCAACAAGTACAGGAATCACTAAAGAGCAACAATTCTACTACCTACGTTGTACGGGCCTTTCCACTGCTGAGCTCAAGGAGTTAGGTTTTCAGGAGCAGGAGCAGCCACCACCACCACCACCAGTCATTCCCCCTGTGGCTGAGCGAAATGTCGAAGAGGGTCCGGATTTCGAGCAAGATGATGTGACGAAGAGCCACAAAGGATGCCGAGTCCGCCTCAACCCGATATCCCATAGGAGGAACCTGCAGATGCCGATCTACCTGTGCACATAGTTGCAACAAGGAGAAGGAGACAAAAGTTAGCTGAGGAGGCCCAACGCCGAGCATGCACACTTCCACGACAACTCTCTGAGGAGCCCATGTCACTGAGGAATGATACACATCCTGTAGACTAGCCCGAGGAGTTGTTCATCTGGCATCAGCGAGAGTTGCACAAGAGGCCATTCGAGCTTTCGTTTGCTTTCCTATGATCTCTGAACCAGGCCCTGCCTCTAGGAGTCGTAGCCAAGATCAAAGATCTGGCTAACAAACTTGCAACCATATGGATGGAAGAAAGGAGCATGATAATGACTAGGTGGCGATAAGAGCCACAAGAGTACTGGGAAGACAAGGTCAATCTGGTTCCCAAAACCATCCAAGGCTACGAGGCACAGCCGAAATGGTGAAGGAGGATTTGGAACACCAATTTTGATGCATGGACCGCATTTTGTAGTTCACTCCCCGAAGAGCGTAACGATCCCATATACATGCCCTACCCCCGTAGGCATGGAGTGGAATATGATAGAGATTTACATGGGGACTATGACTTCCCGAAAATATATAATGTAAATGCTAGGAGCCCTGAGGAGTGCTTAGTGTTTAGGGTAGAAGATATACTTCCCTCCATAAATCATTTTCTTGTAGACTTTTCTTCCTGCCCCGATCCAGCATTTTTGACCACTTGTAATTACCTCCGACTTATCAAGTTCCTGCTACTCCAGAAACCTGCAGAGGAAGCCCATCTGCCCCCACTCTTCTTTGATATTAACCTAGGAATAGATAGTAGAGCCATGACTAGATTGATGATGCGGGCTACTCTCCTCCTTGCCTTCTGTCTAGAGCTCTTAGAAAATATGAGTGACACCCGCTTTGCAAGGTGTAATCACCCCTTCTTGTCCACCACTCCTCGAAGAGCTAAAGCCAGTATTAAAGAATACCTACAAAGTCACGCATTCTTATCACAATGCCTGCGACTGCCCCGTGACTAAATAGGTGCCATATACCTTGCCAAATGTACTCTCTCCCATTCTTTTTTTTTAAAAAAGGGCCAGACAAGAGCAAAAACAACAAAGTTGAAAGATGAATTTACTACTAAACAGGTTGACAGGGAGGACACTTCACATGTGCTTGTAGTCTTCCTTCACTATTATTGTGCACCACACTCACTGCATCTAGAGTCCTCTCTAGCCCCTCCCCCACTTCACACTTAGGGCACATCAAGGGCAGGACTTTCAGACTTGTCACCCTAATTTTTGCACCGCACCTCCAACGATGCACGAATTTGGTCCTCAAGAGTGGGACATTACCAAGGGCTGCCCAAGGTTAGACCCATTTCCCAGTTTCACTGGCACAGGCACCATGCACTACACAGTGAGACAGACACACCCCCTAGGAAGTGCACAACTTTTCTTGCAGGTTATGTTCGTGTTTCCAAAACTGGCTGTTTGGTTGAGGAAGATCGTCCACTGCATCCTCCAATGGCAAGGAATTTTTCCATCAGTCGAACATAACTCCATTCCCACAACTTTGAAGCTTCACCACAATGGTCTAAAGGGCTCCACACACTTTATGTTGCCAAACATCCGTCTCTTGATGGCTGCCATGATTGAACCAAATCAAGCAGAAGAAAACCCCAGTGATGGATTTGCCATTGGCATAGATCTTGGAACCTCATCGTCCAACGATCCCTGCCCAACGCCTCAAGATCTACGGATCGCTTATTGATTCCACAAGGCTGAAGACCTTCAACTCAAAACTAAAGACCTTCTACTCAAAGACAAGGATCTTCAACCACAGTCACGAATTTTCAAGGTCAACAGCGTTTGGGGAGTTTTTCCATAATAAATCCCTCCAATACCATCCTCCTAAGGGATTGCTTATTGCTTCAAGCATTTCAGATACTCAAAGGAAAACCGGCTACCTAAAGGGGTGCCACAACATTGTGAAAGATGCCTAGGATCTTCATGGAGCCTAAAGCACGCCGGAATCTCTCCTGCTCATCGTCATCAAACCCCATCACTTCTCATTCACAAGCATCAACGTCATCTACTCACCAGTCCACCTCGCGACAGCCTCATCTATCCCACTACCTCCCACCACTGTGCCATGGGACTGGCACTTGGCTAGGAGGGGGGTAATGTTTACCGCAGCACAGAGGAGCGGGAAATGGAAAAAAAGAAAAGAAGGAAAAGGCGCCTTAATTGGCAACTAGACCCTAGAAAAAATTAAATGCATGGGCACAACTCTCAAGAAGTCTTAGAGTCGCCCAAGGAGAGTAAAAGAATGAAAAGCCCACCATTAAGTGTGAGAACACTTCCAAATCCTTGTAAGAGAGTGCCAGGCTCACTCCTGTGCAAATTGTATGCATTAGTTGGGGATAGGATAGACTAGAATGGTGGGAAATGAGAAATGGGCCTAGGCTAATGGCCGGCCATGTAAAAAAGGGGGGATGACCGCCCATGAAAAGTAGGGCATGTATATAAAGTTGAAAAGTGAATGGGAAGCTCATTCTTGTGTGTGGCCAAAGCTTCTTCTTCTTCTTCTCTTGTTTCTTGCCTTCTTGCTTGTGCTTGAGAGAGGGATTGAGAGAGTGTGAGGGAGTGATTGTGTGAGAGTGAGGGATCTTGGAGAAGAAACTCTCCATCTTCTCTCTTCATCTTCTCCTCCTCTCTTCTCTTCTCTTGTCTCACGCGTGGCTATGGAGGATGAAGCTCATGGGAGAGGGATTGAGGTTGCTTGAGCTTGCCTCAAGGATCGTGGAGCTACCGGTGTGCAAGAAAGAGGAGGGTACTCGATCGAGCATCAAGGTAAGCTCACTACACCCATAAGGTAGGCATTGCACGTCGGCTATGTGAGAGATAGCCATGGCCGCTTGATTTGAAACACTTGAGCAATAAGTGGTCCGTAGGTCTCAGGGTAGAGCTTGAAGCTCCCCTCCAAGGGGCTACCCTATTTTACATAGCCTGTAAATTGTTCTTCATAGTCCAAAACTGAAGATATGGTGGTCAATCAATACCAAGTGTCAATAGTCAATGCTAGGGTTCATTGCCACTAACCAAGGGTGTTACCAAGGAGGATAAGCTGCCACATTGAGCTAGAGTAGAAGTGGGAGAGGATTGATCTAAGAAGAACCACGTCTAGGCAGGTGGCATGAATTTGTGCCTGCTATTCTTGGTGCTGGGCAACAGCAAAATGGTGGCTCATAAGCCTCAATCAAGGCTATACGAAGGCTACGGTAAGCCTAATTCTAGTCTAGAGCAAGCCTCCAATTGCAAGTCAAGGAAAAAGGACTGCCAATCTTCATGTGTAGGATGAGGTAAACCTGCCCTATAAATTGAGCTAAAAACTCAACATCCTAAGCTCAACACAAGCTGAAAGAAACCCTGTTAAGCACCCACAAAGCCTGGGGAACTCCTCCGCCGTCCTACTCTGATATCATGTTCAAAAATGAGACACAGATAGAGGAGAGCCACAGAGAGTTAAGTCATGTTCTCATTCTTCTTCCATTATTCCATTGCTCTTCTACACTTGCTCAAGAGTAAGTCATACACTAGGTTTCACTAACCATGAATAACTTTGGTTAGGTCACACTGATTAACCTGACTTATTAATGTCCCACACATATACAGCTAGACACGACTAAGATACTGCCAATCACACACAAGATAATGAGCTTGAAGTCTCAATAAGAGAGAGAGAGAGAGAGAGAGAGAGAGAGAGAGAGAGAGAGAGAGAGAGAGAGAGAGAGAGAGAGAGAGAGAGAGAGAGAGAGAGAGAGAGAGAGAGAGAGAGAGAGAGAGAGAGAGAGAGAGAGAGAGAGAGAGAGAGCTCTTATCCATGAGTATGTTGACATTACAAATCCATCTCCTAGTGCATACTATGGACGAAGTGGAGGTTGCAAGACCAGTGCACAACCAAAATATTTTCTTTTCGGAGTAGTTTATGAGGACCTTAAAGGACTTTACATAACAATAGGTTTTATCCTAAGGGCAATATGGGTGAAGGCTAGCTAGTGTTAGAGACCCTTGTACATATTTGTAAGTGGTTCATGATGGTGGATATGGACAATATATTGTGATGGATTCTCAAGGAAGACAATTGACTAAGTGGGGATGTGACAATTGGAAATGGGATAGAGAAGAGGATGGATGGAAGTATGGAGAAAAATGTAAATTGTTTCTATATGGTACACCATGCATCCATGGAAAAGTTGCTTGCTAGGTACAAGGTTACCAAAATAAACCAAAGGCAATGAAGTCAGTGTTATGATGTGGTACACGTGACTGACCTATTTGATACCATAAAGATCTAGAGGAACTACTACCATTCATGCCTATGAGGTGGTTGCATGAGACATTGACAAAAGTTTCACATGAAGGTGAGGAAGTCATAGAAGAAGAGTGGGATTTTTCTAGTGGATGTATTTCAAAGATAAGCACACTCTTTAATTATCATTGACATGACTAAAGATAAGTGATAATTAACACTAAACTTCAACCCATAGCATAGTCCACAATGTAGCACAATTAAGTGGGAGATGTTTTCAAGTAGAGCACATTGATAAATTGTGCTTCATAATAGATTATGGCATCATGGTGAATTTTGAGCATGAAAGTCAATGACAAGCCATAGATCAAAACACCATAGTGGTAAAGATGGAGTACTTTGATACCTTGCAGTGTAAATTCAATGGACAATAGTATATTTTTCGTGATCATATTTCCTATATAATGGTTTAAAATTATATTAGAAGAAGCAGGGGGCACCATTCAACGAGGATTCATAGAAAGAGTGAAAAGTTTTATGAGATATGTTTTTCGAGACATTGCAAGTAGGTATAAGTCCTAATTTTTTTTAAAAAAGCTTTGAAGGTCACAAAGACCTTTTAATGATGATTGAATCTTGATTGTTCCACATACATGATCTTCTACTCTAACCCACAAAAACCTCAATAGTTGCATATTACCCTATAACACCTCAAATAACTTGAGTATATGATGAAAGTGGGGATGAAAGCAATGTCCTTAGTGTGGAGGAGGAGAGCATGCAATAAGTAGAGGAGAAAGGCTTGTGAGAAGTGGAGGATGAAGAGGGTATGTAACACATGGAGGAGATAGGCTCGTGAAATTTGGTGCCATAGATGAGATTGTGTTTACATGAAGTTATGGAGCCATAGATGAGATTGTGTTTACTAGAGCTTTTGGTATTGCATTCATTTTGATACGTCACTTATGTTGGTACTTCATTACGTACTTTTATCTTTTGTGCAAGTCTATATGTGTGCTTTCTATTGTACCTCTCTTTCACCCACACATTGGATTAATTGAATATTTTTTTTGGGTGGTGTAAATCATCACACTTGATTGTGAGGGCATCACGAGGAGCTAGTAGTATATGGATGAGGAGCTCTAGAATATTTTTGCACATACACATCCTAACTATATGCCCCATTTCAGAGATAGAGTAAATGTTGGGTTTCCTCAATTGGAATTGTCATGTTCTATCTTAATATGACTACATCCATTAGTCCCAACAAGCATGGCCGGTGCTCTAGGCTAGCTATAGAGGGAGCCTCGAGCCAGCCTTGCTCTACTAGTGGAGGTGGTGGCTCTAGTGGGTGCTACAGAGATATGAATGCTATGACTCCTCATCCTACTAGCACTCCTTTCTTTTCTACAAGTGGCTCAAGGGGTGCTATGGAGATGTGGATACTATGATTCATGGCCTCTTGATACTTCTCACTCTCATCAAAGCATTGGAGAGTGTGGCTCTGTTGGATGATGTAAGGACATAGATATCGCGACACCTTTCTTGTTAATTGAGTGGACAACATCCCCCACATTGGCCACATCTATGGATATTGCCTCCCCTAGGATGCCTTGATTTTCTTGACCATTTGCATGTGCTACTCCTATGAGTACATCTCTTACACAAAGTTCTCTTGGGTATATTATGTAGCTTACTCCTAGGTGGGAGAGGAATCATGATAGACCTTGCCCACTAGGCTACTCCTACTTGGTGAATAGTGCCATTGGTGTTGTCTTGATAAAAAATGAGGTAAATGGGTCTATATTACATTTACATGACTTGTGTTAGCAAGTGTTTCAGAATGTTATTGTAGAGTAGCAAGGGTTACATGATAGAGACCTTGTATCATGAGCTTATTGTAATGTCTTCTATTTTGATGAATTTTGCATTAGGTGGATGATCAATCATATGCATGCATATATGCCTCTTAGGCATTATGACACATGGAAAACATTAAAGAATGATATGAGAAAGCTCGAGTGATTGGATAGGGGGGACTAGATAAGAATTTTGGAGGAGGCGACTTCCTCTCTATAGAGATGGTGGTAATGAGGGCACAACTTGAGGTACCGGCAATGCATCACCTTGGCAATAGTGGTTACATATCCTATTTGGAATATTTTCTAAGTTTTCTAGATTTTTTATTATAGATTTACTCTTTCTTATGTTTCTTATAGCACTAACTCAAGAGCTATACATTTTAGAACATGTAGTATAGCACATGAGTTCAAAAGAAAGGGTACTTTTATTATGTTGACTGTATTTTTAAAAAATACAAGGGTTTTATTAATGTACTTTGTATTAATCTACATTAGGGGTTTGTCTATTCAAAATTTTTCAAATATACATTTAGGACGGGGTGAGGATTGGGGGGGGAGGTGTGGGGTAGGGGAATGAAAGTCAATGCTTAGACTTGAGACTTGGTTCTCTCTCTCTCTCTCTCCTTTAGCTGTAACATGCTATTCCTAGATAGTTTCCATGCCTTTTGTCTCTCCAAATGATCCAGTAGTTTGATAAGAGATGCATAGGAGAGGAGGAATTTAAATATCTTATCTAAAGAGACATGTTTGGTAATAGCTCTCCATGCTAATAATTTTTTGTTCATGGCCCTACCAATGAATTAATACTCAATGATGATTGAATGCTCGTGCATATCTTGATCTATGCATAGTCACTATCCCTTTAGTAGACACCACTTTCTATATTTATGATGATTAATGCTTCTAGTTGATATGTGAACGGTATCTTTTATTAAATTTATGTGTAAAGTATTGAACAATTTGCATATAAATGAAAATTTTACACCAAGGATTATGTGTGTATGCAAGTGTTCATAGGCATTTGCACACACATGCACACACTCTCTCCCTCTCTATGCCACATCTAAAGTGTAAAGGCTTAAAATAAGACAATTACGATTGGCATCATCCTCTATAGACCACCAAGTGTTAGAATGACTAATGCACACACATGAAAATTTCCTTTTTTTTTGCTAAATCATGATTGATGATATGTAATGACCTTTAGGGGGGGAGAAAAAACTAAAGGTCAATAAAATGCTTTGTTAATCGTAGCACATTGTCCTCCCATCATCATTGTCATCTTCCTCATCATCACACTCACGAAGGATATGCTACCATCCATAATTCCATAAATCCCATGCCAATATCTATTTGACAAGTAGCCATGACTAAAGATTGAACACAACTCCTTGGCCAAAAGTAAGGTTTGGTGGTACAAAAAAAGGGCCAATTTGAGTTCCACCTTCTTGGTACATATATCAAGAGTCTTTTGGAATTTTGGAGGGAACCCCTTGAGGGAAAATGAACTTCAATATGTAACTAAAATTATTCTTTAGAGTGTACTAGTATTCTTTAGGCCAAAATAAATGTAGAACCATCTCATGTAAAAAAGGTGGTGTCATTATTGGGTGGAGTAGTCAACTGTTTGAGTTTGAACTCATGCACCATTTACACACACATGTCACACTCTAGCTCTATTGCAACATTCCTACTCTTAGAGCTTTAGAGGCGATTGCAAGGCTAGTAGGGAAATTGTAGGCACTCTTTCCTGCCGTGTTGTGACATGAGGACCCCAAGAAGGCTATTGCCATCTAAGCCTCACCAAAGTCCACATCAAAGAGCAAGAAGGACATGTCAAAATCCCCTCAAGGCATCAACAAGGATTTGACATCAACAACAAAAGTTGAGGTACAACAAAAGAGCATTCCTAACATAAGGGAAAGTGCTAAGCACTACAAGTCGGTTGATCTTAACTATGAGCAAAACTATGCCCTCTTCGATGATGAGGAGGCCAAGTCTATCAGCAAGCCAAGAGGTGAGTGGAGAGAATGATCAATCCAACTTTTACTTTGCATGCAAGCATGCATGCAGTCTCTAATCAATCTTGTTGGTTGGTGAATGTGGATTGTTTTCTAGTTATTGCATGCACATGCTAAATCTTACTGAAGGTTGTTGCATATTTTTAATTTGCATGCTATTTGAATGCAACTAAGCATGTAATGTAATAGTGTATGCAATCTACTATAGATTTTATTTTTTTATTTCATGAAACCATGCATGCCGTGAAATGTGTATAATACCAAATTTTGTACTTTGGAGCACCAATTTTGGTATTGTGAGTCACTAGTTTGAAGATATGATATCAAAAATACATTATATGAGCAAACTATTAACTTTTAATTAAGCAATTAATTTTCATGGACAAAGTATAAATATGTAATTTCTTAGAAAGGATGGAGAGGATATTTCTAACTACTTTTGTCTTTTCAAATTTCAAGAAAAATAAAATGGAAGAATATCCTCAGCAAAACAAGATTTTGCTTTATAGCAGAGGACCTGCATGAAGAGTATGGATTGATTCTTGAAGGAAGCTTCTAAAGGATCTTAGCAATAATGATTTTCCTCCCCAGTAGTGCGATTGACAGTCTTCAAGTACTAGTATAAAAAAATTCAAAGATCTACATGAATCATTTGCATCCATATTTGGTCAATGATTGGATAATTTTGTATTACAAAGTCTATCAAGGTTCCCCTTCATTTGGTGAGTTAAACAACAAATTTGGGCAATGCTATACTTATGAAAGATACCATGAAACTACAAAAGACCCTAAATGCCATAAGGTGGCATGGGTCTTTGGTGAAGGTGTAGTGAATATGTGTGGAACAAGGACTAGAGGATTGTAGTGAAAAATTGAATCATGGAGGAGGTTAAACAATGCATCCCAAGGAGGTCTCTCCCATTCTAACAAGAAGCCTTGCATGATGCAAAATAGCAATAACATATGCACAGAAATAGAGTAGATGTATTAGGGCTAATGGTTGACTATGTTCCTGATTATGAGGCATTACTTGAAAGGATAATATGGAATTCGAGAGAGTTGGCAAGATTGATAGAGCTGAAGGATTTTATCCATCAAAAGAAGGACACTTTGTTGGTGTATGAAGGTAAAGAGGGTATGGGGAGGATCATATTGGAGGACATTGCTTCATTGGAAGTGCATCTTCTTTAGTTGTGACAAGAAACTCATCTCAATGATGAAGCGATAAGAGAGGTAGAAGCTGAATTGGAAGAAAGTCAATGATTGCTATGGCGACACAGAGTTAGTGATGGAGTTGTCTATCATGTGTGTGCCTTCAATAAGTTGGTACTTGACTTAATCATTGTTAGGTTAGTTCTTTTGGTCACCAAGACCTAGTTCATGTATGGAGTTAGTGAGTATGTGTGATGAATAAGATGAAGAATCTTATTGAGAGCTGACTGCTCTCCATTGCCCCTATCTCTCTCTCTCATTATTTCTACATGGTATCAGAGCATGAACCCCCATGATCTATGAATGATTTATGAAGCCTAGAAGCACATCATTAGAGTTGCAGAGCTGGAGATTGAAGTCTTGCCGAAGTTCATGTGTGGTAGCCATTTGCATTACTTCAAAGGTATGATTACTTTGAGATTTTAGCTTAGAGATTATTGAAGCTATTCAAGTGGATTTCGTGGCATATGTGAGGGCTCATTTGAATGAGCATTGAGCTTTGTAAATGAAGCAGTTGAAAAAGCATGATTACTAAAAATTGCACCTATGTTCCAGCAAGGAATGGACAACATTAAACAACACAAGAAGCATTGTTTTCTTCATGATAAACATTAAGTTGAGTAGCCCTACTAGAGCTTGGCATTTGGCAAGTTCCTTGATCATTTCAAGAGTGTATTCAACACTGATAGTGCTTAGTTACAATATATAACTAGTAGCATTAAAATCGGAGAAAATCACTGTGAGGTTGTACTTGTGTGGGCTGAGCTGTTTTTTCTTCATCAAATGCTTGATGGGAAGTATTGCCATTGGGCTATGTAGTAGGTATCATGTCTACCTCTTGGAGCAAAGATTATGAGCTTGGTGAGATGCATATGACGCTACATAAATAGCCTTCTCAAGTTTGAAATAATGTGGTATGTTTCCCATGATACCTATGTATGCCCTCATTTTGATGGGATATGTTAGATGACTCTCTACTATAGATGCTTTATGGTAAGCATACACAATGTCATGGAATGCTTGACAATGTAAAAGCTTTCACTCTTATTTGGGCATGGTTTTGAATAGTTTAAAACTCAGATCTAGAAGGCAAGAGTAGGCTGAAATTTGTCATTGAATGTATGACAGTTAACACTTGAAGGTTGAAGCATTGTGATGCTTGTTTGGTACTTGCAAACGCCTCGATCTTTTCCACATGTATTGGGGATGTGATGTGGATGTTCTTTGGATATTGTGGGTTGGAAATATTTTAAATCTAGATTGAATTCATTTCTCATCATATGTTTACATCTTGTAAGAAGCTTGTTTAGCATTGCTACTAGTCATATACACCATTGTTGATGCTTGTATAATCCTAGCATTGAACCCTAATGGTTGCGGTACATGTCAGAGATGTTTTAAGCTAAAAATAATTTATTTTACACAGGGAAATATTTGTTGGTCATTACAAATTTTTTATTTGTCTATTATTACATAGCTTGCTTGCATACAAGATATGCAAGAGATGAAGTCTACATGAACTTGCAATCATGTCTAGATGTTTTGCCACATGCTTGGGAATATTTTTGACATTTCTGTGAGTTGAAATACATTGATTATTACATAGATTTACTATGAATTTTTTGGGGGTTGAAATTGACATACATAGTATGCTTGGTTTGTAGGGAGTCAAACATTGTCTAATTTAGACTGCGTTGAACACATAGAGTTGCAAAGATGGCAAATGCTGAAAGGACTTATAACATAACTCAAATAGTGGGTGACAAATTAGACAACAACAGCTATGCTATTAGGAAGTTTAGGATGGAGAATTTTATCATTGACAAGGGCTACTAGGACTTGGTTACAGGTGCAAAGGTTGAGCCCAAACTCCCCCAATAGGAATGTAACTCCTCATCAACTTAGGGCACATCGGGCATGGACTAAGAGAGCTCGTAGGGTAATACATTGGCTATTCTTATATATTTATGATGCTATAGTTATGCAAATCATGAATTGCAACTCACAAAAGGATGCATGGGATATTCTAATGAGATACTATGGTACTACCACTAGTGCCAAAAAAATATAGCTGAAACATAAGTTTAATGATATGGATAGGAAAGGACGATCCATTCAGGACTATGTGACTGAGAAAAAGACTATTGTGGATTAGCTAGAATCCATTGGGACACTGAGGTAGATGATGAGGATTTGGTGGTTTTGACATTGAATGGTCTAGGGTCAGAATATAAGTTCTTTGATACGTCAATTTCATTCAGGGCTGAAATGCCTGACTTTAATGAATTTGTATCCTTGATCATCTATGAACAAGTGAAATTGGGATTGACTATGAGCTTGAGTAGCTCTAAAAACAGAGATGGATCTTTTTACTCTAATTAGAGAGGCCATCGTCATCCTGGCAGAGGTTCTAGCTATGGTAGGGGAACCCAATAGCATGCATCTTAGCATGGGCAGAGTCAACAGGGATTTCCTGGTAGAGGTAGTGGATACTCATGTGTAAGGGGGGATCTCAGTCTAGGGGCAGAGGATCCTAGCATACTTAGTCTAGTCATGAAAATGCAAATAAGGTTAAAAATTATCATTATTGTGGCAAGCATTGCCACATTGCAAAAGAGTGCTTGAAGAAGTAAGCTGATCACAAAAGGGTAGATAGTAGGGTCACTATGCATCTTCTAGTCATGTAGAGCTTGATTTTGGTGAGAGATTGTTTGTTATGACTTATGTATGTGTCACTAAATTAATTGCTTATTACGCATTCTCTATTTAATAAATTCATGTCAATAAATTAATGACTCACTTTTATTTAAGTGTTGATGATGATCTAGCATTGCCATGAGACCATTTAGAGATCAATATTCCTAGTACATCACTTAATAAGGTGATCACAACACTGTGACAGGGATATCTGGTACATGCAGTACAAGTTATGAAGGGGGAAAGAAGTGTCTGCCAAGTGTAAGAGTGCACACAAGAACCAAGGAGTTACACATAAATAAAGATGGATTGAGTTCTAAGAAGAGGAAGTGCATTAGCATTGTGTATATGTATTTATGTGTGCATCCAGGGATGCCTGGGAATGTTTACATGTGTGTAAAGAGCATTGCATTCATTTGGGGTCATCCTCTTGTTGAGTGTTGAAATGGCTTGTTTTTTGGCTGATTTTTGTTGTCTTTGAGAGCTGAATGGTTGATTTTATGAGATGATTGATTGGTTTGGAAGTGGTTTGAGAGTGTTTTGGATGATATTGATTGTGTTTTGGAAGTTCATGATGTTTATCAGTGGTTCTGTGATGTTCTGATAGGTTCTGATTGGTTCTGTATAGCTTCTGTTTTGTTCTGATTGTCTTCTGTAAGGAGGGATGGAGTATTGATTGATGAAGATTGAGATATTGTGAAAGCTTATTGAATGGTTTTTGAGAGTTTCGAATGGTTTGAGTATGAGTTATGTGGTTTTGATGACCTTCTGTAGGTCTTTTGTCTCTGTTCTGTTGTGTACTGTAGCTGTTCTGGTACTGTTTTGTAGACTGTTCTGTATGCTTCTGTATGTGTTCTGTTGGATGAGAGTGTAGTTTGGGAAATTTTTCTAGCCTTGGAAAGAGACGAATGCAAGTGCAAAGGAGCTGAAAGAAGTAGCTGCTAACGACTCAAGTGAAGACTGGAGTGAAGTGACAGTAGTGAGCTATGAAAAGACATTGTAGTGGCTCTGGTGACTCTTCATATCAGACATACATCTTGGGAGGGGTATCCACGACCTAAGAAGGATTATTGAGAGTGATTTTTGAGAGATTTTAGTGAGGATATGATGTATTATTGATGGAGAGAGAGAGAGAGAGTCAGAGATAGCCGATTCTATTGAAACAGAGTGATTGTATATGAGAGATTGAGAGAGAAGACTATGAAGATATTGAAGATGAATACTATGTGATATATTTCCATTCAAAGATGGTGTATTCCTTTGCTTTCTTTGTTCTATTGATGGATTTTGTGAAGATATTGAAGAATATAGTTGATTCTATCAAATCCGTGGGAGATCTACTTCATGGTATGCTTCTTCTCTAGCTAGCTCAAGTATTGGGTTATTTGGAGATTTGTTGTGCCTGGTGTTCTTTTCTTCATTGTGATCATATGAAACATAATAAACAAGCTTGTTGATGTTACAAGATATATTTTCTTGCAAGATAATTCCCTTTTCCTTGGTGTTCTTCTTGGGGCTCCATGTTTTTGGTGCGTAGCCGGGGAATCTTACCATCAACAAGCACCAGAAGAGGCTGAAAATGAAGGAAATGGCATTGCCAAGAAGAGAAGAATTCAATGGATGTTTGTAAAGTTCCTTATTCCACTGAAGAGTTGGAATTTCTCATAATCAAAGCCACTTTCCACAAGAAGTTCATCCCACAATGGCGGAACCATCATGATGCATGCTCTATCTGGTGGACATTTTCCTCTTCCTGTTGAAGCAACAGAAACTTGCATCTTGGTGGCAAACTGTTTGGGAATAACTGAAGAGCAGAAACAGAGAGAATGACCATCCATGGAAGATTTGGCATTCATTGAGAAGTTTCCAGACATCATCAAATGGGAGATTGTGAAGAAACTTCAGGATTCTTGGTCTGTAGAGGTTCACAAAGACAAGAAGGAAAAGAGTTGGAATTTATTCGTGGATGCTCAACAGCAAGATACATGGGATGCTTGGTGCACTGATAATCTTCTATTTGTTCAATTGGCAACCCACTGAAAGTTGGTAGACAGAGTGTTCTTTACAACATACACTGTTGAAACCATCAGAAGCTGGCATTACTATGATGATGGCACCACCACAATGCTTAGACGTATGCATTTTGACACCTTCAGAACCAAATACCTTCCTCTATGTAGTGGCATGAAAGCAGAATTCAGAGACGTTGAAAAGGAAGAAGTAGAAGAAATGTTGGCAAGAGAGTCCTCCAGATACTGAAGCCTTCTGTTATCCCTCTGTGGAGCACTAACAACATAGTGGGACCAACCCCCTGATGAATGACGCAATAAAGAGGCAAACGTTAGAACGAGTCCAGAGGTACGTGAGAAGAGAGAAAGCAAAAATCAAAGCTGAGAACGAGCTCGCAGCAGAAGCCGCCTTTGACGCCCTTGTGGAACTCTTTACAGAAGTCCCAATGGCACATCAAGCCCTTCCTCCTCCTGCTGGAGGTCCACTTCCAAGCCAGATCCGTCCTGGAAATATTGATGATAGGCCAGTGAATGTAGTTCCATTGCCAGTTTTTAAGAGAGAGTACAATGAAGACCCCGATCTTCATGTAGCAGAGTTTATGGTAGCATGTGTGGCTAACAATGCCAGAACCCCTGAGCATTGGTTAGCAATATTTCCCACCACTTTCAAGGGCGCGGCATTTCAATGGTATGAGAGACAAGCAGCAGGAACTTTTGGCACATGGGATGACCTGAAGTTGGCCTTCCTCACTAAATTCAGGCGTGAAGGCTTTGAAGAGCGGATTCTAGAGGAATTTATGAACCTAAGTCAGTCCTCTATAGAAAGAGTAGAAGCTTATGTCTCACGAATGGAATCCATCCTGAAGAGATGGACTAACCATAATCTAGATGATGGCATTCAGAAGGGGGTGTTTCTCAAAGGATTACAACTAGAAGTCCGTAAGTTTGTGGAGCTGCAAAGACCAGCTACATTGCAAGCTGCAACAGAAGGTGCAAGACTGTACGATGAAGTGGAAGCTAGATTGGGGATGAATCCAGGAAGAGGAGTCCTACCTCCTCTGATGCCAGGAATGATGTACTCACCAAATGCAATCCCAGGGACAGTCCCCTACCCCTACCAAAGATGCCCCCAGTATCATAGTACAGTGCACCAAATCCACAGTGGCCACAATCAATGCCTCAAATGATGGTTCAACCACAACAACAATGGTCCCAACCAAATTTCCCAATGCCAAATTAGCAGCAACAGTGGAACCCTACTAACTGGAGCCAACAGCCAACAGTTCAAACATGAGCTCTGAATCAGAATCAGAACAGAGATCCCTCTGCACCAGCCCAACTTGTTTATGTAGTGATTACAGAGACTCCTCAAAACCCTACTGCCAGCACCTCAGGAGGAGAAAGCTTGAAGGATTACTTATCCAACTCAGTTGCAAATATCAAAAAGGAGTTGATGGATGTGATTACAGAGCAGATACATACGCTGAAAGTGAATACCGCTAGCATATCCAACGTTGCAGGAGCAGGAAGAGACATGATGCGATCAAATACTTGGTGTGGTAAGTGTCATCAAGCAGGCCATTTAGCCACTGAATACATAAGAAAACCAACCATTCCTGGAGCTTTCTGTTCCTACTGTTTGCGGAAGAACCATACAGAGGATATTTGCTCTCTGAAAGAGATGCATGATAGGAGAAGGAAGGAAGAAGACGCAAGATTCAACTTGCTGGAATCCAAAATAGGATATTGGACCCAAGCCTAGAGAGTTTGGTCCTAATTTTGAACCTAGAAGGTTTCCATCCCAACGTTACAGAGGAAGACAGTCTGGCGGTGGTCAGAGATCAGAAGTGGAGTGTTACAGATGCGGAGAAAAGGGACACATCTCACCAAATTGTCCAAATCCTAGAAGGTCAGTGGATTACAAGCCCTTATGCAGTCGATGCAAAGGAGAAGGCCACACTGCAAAAGATTGTCCAAGCCCAGCCCCAGTGAAAAACAGTGCTACTGATAGTCCGGCCAAAGCCCAAGAGCCTACCTCCAATTTAGTGGAATTGGAAGTTGCTGCCATCACGCATGCAAAGAAGAAGGAACCACCTATCCAGAAAGAAAATAATCCTCCTACCAGAACAGTGAAGTTTAATCTTCCACCAAAAGAACAGAACAGAACAGAGCCTGACAGTGCCGTACAGAGCACTACAGTGCCACGGAGAGTTACAGAGACAGTTCCAGAGACAAGACCAGAGGTCCAGGAGATAGAAGAGGAGGAAGTTCCATAAGGGGCAGAAGAAGTTCCCATGATGCCTCTGTTGGAAGAAACAAGGAAAATGAAAATGGGTGTTGCCCCATTCCCTAATCGGTTAGAGAAGCCAGTGGATCCTGTTAAGGAATACGATCTGGTCAGAGATCTAGATACCTTTAAACCAAACCTCACATTCCAACAATTATTGATGCTGTCTCCCAGTTGCCGAAAAAGGTTCAAAAGTATACTAACAAGAAGACGTGGCTTAAGAATTGCTCCCTCAACAGCAACAAAATCCAATAAAGCTCCAGAGCTTGTAAAAGAAGTGGACGTAGCTAACGCCTTCCTAGATCCGGGTACCCCAGACTGGCGTGTGGATAGAAGGCTGCTTCATTGCAAATGCATTGATTGATGATGGTTCATCAGTGAACATTATGATGGATGTGACAATGAAGGATCTAGGCCTACAAGGTGTGCAACCAACCCAATGGCTCATCAGACTGGCGGATCAGAGCAAAATCAAGCCTTTGGGCATTCTCCCATATGTGAAGACTACAGTGGCTGGAAAAGATTATTGGCTAACATATCTGGTGGTGAAGCCAAACTCTTATGGTACATCCTACCCCCTGTTACTGGGCAGACCATGGCTTTTTGAAGCCAGAGTAAGGACGGATTGGTTCAAAGGAACCTTGACCTTGGGTAGAGGACCTAACAAAGTGGTGTTGAAGCTATATGGTTCTCAAAAAGGACATGGATCCACCTCCTTGGAATTATCTTCTGACTCCCCTAATGAGGCTACGGATGGAACATCAGCAGACGAAGATGTTGTCAAACAGATCCTTCCCAAGAACACAGTGGCACATTCCTTAACAGTGGATATTGTAAGCCGACTTCCAAAAGATGCAAAGCCATTGTCAATGGGTGAATACTTCCTGCCTGAACCAGGAACGATTTCCGAAATCACTTCTGACAGTGAGATAGAAGCATGGATGTACTGCTCTCCCTGTTACATGGCCATAGCAGAGCCAGAGACAGAGGCAGAAGATGACATAGAGAACCTGTTCTTCTCTTACAGAGCTCCTACAGAAACAGAGCCAGAGACAGAGACAGAGACAGAGACAGAGCCAGAGATAGAGACAGAAGAGGATGAATATGATATGGATGAAGAAGGTTATGAAAGTGAGCCAGAAGAATCTATCCCACCTGCAGAGGATACATTTGAAGAAGAAGGTCTAGAAGCATCAGAAGCAGACGAGCTCATGCTATGGGACAGAATGGCAATGGTACCATTTGGTCTGGTAAATGGACCTTCTCATATGCAAAATCTTTATAAGAAATGGTTAAACAAGACCAAGCCGTCTTTCAGCAGTGGCTCTTGCCGTCCTCACCCATCCTTGCCAAAGAAAGATGATGATGATGCACCGTGCCAACAAGCACGAGTCCCACCAACCCAACAGGCATCAGAGGATCCCTGTTATGTGACATTCCTAGATGTGTCATCAGAAGATGAGTCTTCGATCCAAGAGGTAATTAATCTTGAAACCAAACCCAAAATGGCTCTAATCCCATTTCAACATCTCAAGGAGCATTGCTATCGTTTAGTTTTTGGCTTTTTGTAATTAACCCTAAGTCTCCACCAAAAGAAGAAGTTGGTTCTAGTGGGCCATCAGAAGAGGACACCACTCCCTTGAAGGAGTCGGATTTGTACCCAGAAACAGTCCGCGGGACTTTCATCCGTGAAGTAGAAGGTGAAAGGCAGTTAACCTTTGTGGATGCAAATGGTACTGAACGCCACTTGAAGGTGGGTAGCAGCCTACCAGAAGAGGAGTTGTCAACCTTGTACAACTTGTTGAAAGAGAATTTGGACGTGTTTGCTGTCAAGAATCGCGTGGTGGAGAGGGTTGCTCAAGATGCTGCGCCGAACACACACAGAATGCACAAGGAGAAGCTCACTCAAGAGACAAGAAGAGAGATGGAGGCCAAAACGTTTTCTTGCTAATTTCTTCTTCTTCTTCCACACTCTTTACAATGTACACAAAGTATAGATAAGATACAACATAAAAGGAAAGTGGCCTACTAAGTCAAACAATGCATAACCGACTACACTAGTCGATTGGCGCTATAACTATGCCAGCTGTAAATAGGTGTAACAACTTGAATATAATAAGTAATGAGTCAGTGGCCATGTGAGAGTCATAATGACCACTGACGTGCTAAGTGTAGACGTGTGGACCCATCTAACCAGGCGGTCCATCATCCATGTCCACATGTGTTGAGCTTGCCATCTCAACACTCCCCCTCAAGCTCAATTGCATCTCTGCAACTCCAAGTAGGCTTCGAAACTTTTGAAGCTTCTCTGTACCCAATGCCTTCGTGAAGATATCAGCTATCTGATCCTGTGTGCTGACATACACCAAGTCAATCTCACCTGCTAGTACCTTCTCTCTCACAAAGTGGTAGTGTACCTCAATATGTTTTGTCCTGGCATGGAACACAGGGTTCCTAGCCAACTGTATACTGCTCATGTTGTCACAATAAATGACAACTGGACCTTCCACCTGCACATCCAAATCAGCCAGTAACTTTTGCAGCCATACTACCTCACATGCTGCAACAGCAGCACCTCTATACTCAGCCTCTGTACTCGACAAAGCAACTGTAGATTGCTTTTTGCTGCTCCATGCAACTGCTGCACTACCAAGAGAGAACATGTATCCGCTGGTAGATCTTCTATCAGATATACTACCAGCCCAATCTGCATCTGTGTATCCAAACACCTGTACGTCTGTACCTGCCTCATAGAAAAGTCCATAATGTAATGTGGACTTCACATATCTCAATATGCGTCTGACTGCATCCAAATGTGGCTTTCTAGGTACTTGCATAAACTGACTCACAAGACCAACAGCGTAGCTCAAGTCTGGCCTTGTAATGGTCATGTAGATCAAACTCCCCACTATCCTCCTGAACATAGTAGGGTCTTCTATCTCATCCCCAACATCAGCACTCAGCTTTACATTCTGCTCCAACGGGACTGAAAGTGGTTTGCATGCAGTCATACCATACTTGGACAACATATCCAAGCCATACTGTCTTTGGAACAGCCATATACCATCATCACATCTGATCACCTCAATGCCAAGGAAGTACCTTAGCTCACCTAAATCCTTCATCTCAAACTTCATCTTCAAATAGCCCTTGACTTCAGCAATCCCACTATCACTATCACCTGTAATAATCAAGTCATCCACATAGATGACTATGATGACCAAACCTGCATCTCCCTTTCTCACATAAAGTGAGTGATCAGCATCAGAAACATAAAAGCCAATATTGACAAGATACTCTCTGATCTTGTCAGACCATGCTCTTGGTGCTTGCTTGAGCCCATAGAGTGCCTTCTTCAACCTGCACACATACGTGGGATGCTCTAAATCTTCATAACCTGCTGGCTGATCCATATACACTTCTTCCTGCAAATCACCATGCAAGAAGGCATTCTTTACATCCATTTGCTGCAACCTCCAACCTTTGGCTGCTGCCAAAGCAATCACACATCTGACAGTTGCCATCCTAGCAACTGGACTGAAGGTTTCATCATAATCTATGCCATATGTTTGGGCATAGCCTTTTGCAACCAGCCTAGCTTTGTACCTGCTAATAGAACCATCTGCATTGTGCTTAATCTTATAAACCCACTTACATCCAATAGCTTTCTTTCCCTTTGGCAATGATACTAGATCCCAAGTCTTATTGACCTCTAATGCAGCCATCTCCTCATCCATTGCTGCATCCCAATGAGCATGACCAACAGCCTCCTCAAAACATGTGGGCTCAACATCCTCAACTAGTTTCACCATATAAGCATAATGGTGAGCTGCATAACCCTCAAAACCAAATCTTTTAACAGGGTATCTCACCCTGCTAGACCTGCGTACCACTGGATCACTCAATGGAGTCTTTGCATTAACACGTGCTCTCTGCACACCTGGAGTCCTCACTGAAGGAATGCCAAGCTCATCATCCAAGCTCTCTGAGCCACTGGAGTCTCCATCAAGAACCGCATCAATGCCTTCTGACACTTTATTCTTTCCTTTGTCTTTACCTATAGTGCTACTAGATGCACTCGAAGATGTAGAGGTACTCCTTAGTCTCCCAGACCAAGGACTACCAGATGATATCTCTGGTCCACTAAGAGTCCGTGATTCTTGCCTTTCAGCCTGCACATGAGTGTCATGATCATCATCAACATCCAATGCATCACCACTAGATGCATACCAACTGCTCATTTCATCAAAGATGACATCCCTGCTCACTCTGAACTTACATGTGACAGGGTTGTAACAGCGATACCCTTTTTGCTCTAAAGAGTATCCAATAAAGATACACTTTTCAGCCTTTGGATCCAGTTTCTTCCGCAACTCATCTGGCACATGAACATACGCAATGCAACCAAATACTTTCAAGTGTGAAACATCAGGCTTCTTACCTGTAAAACATTCTTCGGGGGTCATACCATGAACTGCAGCTGTGGGAGTTCTGTTCATAATATAAACAGCAGTATGAACAGCCTCAGACCAAAAATGCTTAGGCATATTCTTTTCAGCCATCAAGGCGCGTGCAACTTCTGCAATATGCCTGTTTTTCCTTTCTGCAACCCCATTTTGCTGTGGGGTATACCTGCATGTGAACTGTCTCTTTATCCCATGAGACCTCAGAAAATCACTGAACTCATTTGAGAGGTACTCTCCCCCTCCATCTGACCTCAGGCACTTTACTTTCAAGCCTGTTTCTCTTTCAACTGCAGCCTTGAAAGTTCTAAAGTGCTCAAATGCTTCACTCTTTTCCTTCATAAAATACACCCACAGCTTTCTAGAACAATCATCAATGAATGTGACAAAGTATGAACTACCTCCAAGCGATACATTTTGTGTAGGCCCCCAAATGTCTGTATGCACAACATCAAGGATATTCCTGCTTACATCTCTGTCATGTGAAAAGGGTTGTCTTGCTTGCTTACCAAACTGACATGCTTCACATACCTTCTGAAATTCTGCAACTTTAAATGTAGGCAAACCTGTAACCAACCCTTTGGACTGCATTAATTTCAGCCTTTGTACATTTGCATGTCCAATGCGTTTGTGCCAAATTTCAATGTCTGCAACAACACCTTTTCCTTTGGCATACATAGCCGCATTCATAGTAGGAATTCCAGCATCTAGAGTGAACATACGTCCAACTCTACTTCCCTTTGCTACCAATCTGCACTTGTCATTGAAGTCTTCTACAAAGCAGCCCTTTGCATTAAATCTGACTTGCAGCCCTTGCTCTACCATTTGACCGACTGACACCAAGTTCTTTGTAATAGAGGGCACATGTAATACATCTGAAAGACTCTTTGTCTTACCATCATGCAAGGACAAGGGAACTTTTCCAATGTGTGAAATTGGGTGGCATGAGTCATCACCCGTCTGCACATAACCTGCATTCTGCAAATCCTGCATCTCTCCAAACCATTCTGCATGGCTGGTCATATGATTGGATGCACCTGAATCAACATACCAAACATCTTCATGTGTTCCCTTTCCTGTAACAGCATTCACCATATGCTGCATAACGAACAAACGTTCATTTTTGTCTTCATTCTGTCGTGAAGACGATGCATAATTTCCTTGCTGTAACTTACCACTGCGGATATCATCTCTCTTAGCATAACATTGGGCTGCAATATGACCTGTTTTGCCACAGTAGTGGCACACAATACCAGAGTTGTTAGAACCTCTGTTCTGCCATCCACCTCTTCCTCTAAAGCTCCCCCTGCCTCTAAAGTTACCACGACCTCCTGAAACTTGCATATCGCCAAATTGCGGATTCAATCTGTTTTGCTGGTTGTCACTTCCACGGCCTGTACCACGGCCTCTTGAAGAGAACCTGCCACGTCCCCTTCCAGAACTGGAGTAGAAAGCCTGGACCTGTTCACCACTTCTTTCAGATGTCTCACTCTGCATGTTGATTTCTTCAGTGATCATTAGAGAGACCAACTCATCGAAATCTGGAAATGGCTTTCTAACATATACGGAAGTTACAAAAGACTTCCAAGCCTTTTCATTATTCAGTCCACCCAAGGTAGACGACACCAAATCATCATCATCGGGCATTGCATCAATTGCTGCCAAGGCATCTGCAATGCTCCTTACCTTCAATGCATACTCATTGATAGACATCTTCCCTTTCTTCAATGTATTCAACTCTTGCTTGAGTTGAATCTTTCGTGCCTTTGTATTTACAGAAAACATACTTTCAAGTATGGTCCAAGCTGCATACGAATTCTCTGCATTTCTAATGTGTCCCAGCATATTATTGTCAATTACTGCAGACAACCAATACATGACCTTCTTGTCTTTTGCATTCCATTCCTTTCGTGCCTTTGTCTCTTCCGCAGTTGGAGGATCACTCACCTCCGGCTCCTTTTCTTCACCTGAAACGAACTCGTAGAGGCCTTTTCCAATAAGGAAGTTCGTGACACGGAACTTCCATGAAGGGTAGTTGTTCTTGTCGAGCTTCTCAATGATGGGGCTTCCACTGTTCTCTGCCATTATCACAAGAATAATACCAAACAACAAGCAAATCTTCTGCAACCCTCGACCTGTAGTGCACAGCAATACTCCAGACAGTCTTTTTCACTGTCTGCTCAACAATACATGCAATCTGCAACCTGTTTGCAGATAAACCTTGTGTTTACTCACTGATAAACACCTTTGAACTTACAGATCTGAAATCTGTAACCTGCGCACCCACGTTCGGTCAATACAGTCGAAGTCACAGTGTACCCCGAAACTGCTGTCCGCAACCTTGCGGCTCTAAAACGGGCCCTGAAACGGCCTCAAATGCCCAAAATCTCTGCGGGAAAGCCCTAAAGGGCTATCTGCAGAATATACAGCGCTCTTCGCGCACACCAAATCTCACTGCAATCTGAGATTTTTGCTCTGCCCTGCTTCCGGTGCCTCCACAGGCACTATCCAAGAGAAGGAGTGGAAGAATGGGAGAGATTCTTACCCGTAGCTTGCTTGCTCGAACCTTGCTTCTTCTCCTTCACTTCAACCTTCGAAATCAGCCTCTCTCAATGGCGTGGCTCTGATACCATGTCAAGAATCGCGTGGTGGAGAGGGTTGCTCAAGATGCTGCGCCGAACACACACAGAATGCACAAGGAGAAGCTCACTCAAGAGACAAGAAGAGAGATGGAGGCCAAAACGTTTTCTTGCTAATTTCTTCTTCTTCTTCCACACTCTTTACAATGTACACAAAGTATAGATAAGATACAACATAAAAGGAAAGTGGCCTACTAAGTCAAACAATGCATAACCGACTACACTAGTCGATTGGCGCTATAACTATGCCAGCTGTAAATAGGTGTAACAACTTGAATATAATAAGTAATGAGTCAGTGGCCATGTAAGAGTCATAATGACCACTGACGTGCTAAGTGTAGACGTGTGGACCCATCTAACCAGGCGGTCCATCATCCATGTCCACATGTGTTGAGCTTGCCATCTCAACATTTGCTTGGTCCTACAAAGACCTAAAGGGAATTGATCCCACAATATGTCAGCATCATATTGACTTGGAGCCTGATGCCAAGCCAGTACGGCAACGACAGAGGCGAATGAACCCGAATTATTCCACATTGGTAAAGTAGAGCTGCTGAAGCTTCTAGAAGCCGAGTTCATCTATCCAGTGGCAAATAGTGAATGGGTTTCACCCACCGTGGTTGTACCCAAGAAGAATGGGAAGCTTTGTATATGTGTGGATTTCCGCAAGTTGAATTCTAAGACGAAGAAGGATCACTTCCCGATTCCTTTCACAGACCAACTGTTGGACACAGTGGCAGGACATGAGCTTTATTCCCTTCTGGATGGGTTCAGTGGATACAACCAAGTGCAGATCGCAGAAGAAGACCAATCCAAAACAACCTTCACCACCGAATGGGGAACCTACGCTTACGGAGTGATGCCGTTTGGGCTCTGCAATGCCCCTGCTACTTTCCAGCGAGTCATGATGGCCGCCTTCCAAAATCATCTGCATGATTTTATTGAGGTATATTTGGATGACTTCTATGTCTATAGTTTGATCCATGAACACTGGGACATTTGGAACAATGCTTTGACCGATGCCGGGAGTATGGGATTTCCCTCAACCCCGACAAATGCATCTTTGGGGTCTCTTCTGGAGTTCTGTTGGGCCACATTGTTTCTGCACAAGGGATATCAACAGACCCTGCAAAGATCAAAAAGATTGCAGCTCTGACAGCACCCACCAATCTCAAATAGTTGAGGGGATTTCTGGGCCATGTGGGTTACTACAGAAGGTTCATAGCCCATTTCGCAACAAAGGCAACCTCCTTGCACAAGCTTCTGAGGAAAGATGCAGAGTTTACTTGGACGGAAGAATGTGACAAAGCCTTTGCCACTCTGAAGCAGTGTTTGATTGAGGCACCCATTCTACAACCTCTTGATTGGGCGAAAGAGTTTCATGTACACACTGATGCATCCATTGAAGGCTTAGGTGATGTCCTTTGCCAGAAGGGCTCCTCGAAGCTGGATCAACCGATCTATTACGCAAGCCGAAAAGTCACTGATAGGGAATGGAACTATATAGTGACAGAGCTGGAGTGCTTGGCAATGGTGTTTGCCCTAGAGAAGTTTCGCCACTACCTCCTATCTACCCACTTTAAATTTTATGTGGATCATGAGGCCTTGTCCTTCCTGATGAACAAACCAGATGTGAAAGGACGAATGATGAGATGGCTCCGTCTATTCCAGGAGTTTGACTTTGAGGTAATTACCAAACCTAGTCGTTCCCATGTTCTGGCTGATCATCTGTCACGTATCCCACAAACTGCAGACGAGGAGCAGGATGATCCAGACCTCCCTGATGCTTCCCTCTTCTTGGTAGAAACTGTAACCCCCTGGTATGCAGACATTGCCAATCTGCTGGCAACCCAACAGTACCCTCCTGGCATTTCTAGTCGCGAGAGGAAGAAGCTTATGCTAGAATCAGCCCCCTACACCCTGCTAGGTGGTGCACTATACAAGAAAGGCAAAGATGAAGTGCTCAGAAGATGTGTTGCAGGAGATGAGATTGGGATTGTTTTGAAGGCTTGCCATGACGAGCCATGTGGAGGCCACTTTGCAGGAGAAGCTACAGCCAGGAAGGCTCTGCTAGCAGGATATTGGTGGCCTACCATTCACAAGGATTCTTATGATTACTGTAAAAGATGTGATGCTTGTCAGAGAATGGGAAAACCTACCAAGACAAGTGCCATGCCACTGCAACCTATCCTTCCTTTGAAGCCATTTGAGAAGTGGGGCATCGACTTCGTAGGTCCGATCGATCCTCCTACCAGAAGGAAACATAACCGATACATCCTAGTATGTACGGATTATGTCACAAAGTGGTGTGAACCTAAAGCCCTAAAGCGGGACGATGGTAACAACGTGGCCCTGTTCATGTACGAGAATATCATCACCCGTTTTGGCAGTCCCTTAGAGCTGGTAAGTGACAGAGGCACTCATTTCATTAATAAAGTCATGGAAGAGTTGACAGAGTTGTATAAGATCCGCCATCGCAAGTCCACTCCTTACTACCCCAGAGCCAATGGCCAAGTTGAAGTCATGAATCGCATCCTCTGCTCGATTTTGACAAGAACAATTGCCGCACATCGTCATGATTGGGATGATCGACTTACAGAGGCCCTCTGGGCGTACAGAACCTCCCATAAAGCAGCAACATGATAGACACCCTTCCAGTTGGTGTATGGTACAGAAATTGTTTTCCCTGTTGAACTGAAATTGCCCTCTTTGAGAGTGGCTATCAAAGAGCGTTTGGGGGACGATGATTCACTACAACGCTGTCTCCTGCACCTGGAATGTTTGGACGAAACCCGCAGGATGGCTCTACAGTTCAAATGATGCTAAGGGAGATCCTTATCAAGGATCAAGACCCGAAGCTATAGGCTAAGTATCATGAGTTCTCTATCAGTTGTGGACTTGTCTACTATAAAACGAGATTATGTATACCGGCAAGCCAGTCACTTAAGCAGAAGATACTTTGGGAAGCTCATGATTCCCCTTTCTCAAGACATCCTGGCTATGCCAAGACTCTCAATGCAGTTAGGAAGAGCTACTATTGGGAGAGGCTTAAAGGTGACGTTCTCAAATATGTCACTGAGTGTTTGGCTTGTCAACGTATTAAGGCCGAACATGTCAAAATGCCAGGAAAGTTGCAACCACTTGACATTCCACAAATGAAATGGAAATTCATCAGTATGGACTTTGTTGTTGGCAAAAAGTCGACGGGGACGCTTGTCCTTTTTGGGCGTCAAGTTAATTTAATGTGCAAGTGGGTGATTCCATAGTGGATAATTTCGCAAAATACATATTTAAATTAATGGACATTTATGAGTTTAGAGTGTGCACTCGTATTAAATTAAAGTTAGGACAGAGTTCCAACCAATTTATTTATGTGTAGCTAAAGAGTGCTAGGTATTCACTTTTGTTGGTTTAATTTTATTATTTTCTAACAATTGTGAATGCTTCAATTTATGTGTAGAGTAGGCGGCGGTGGCACTGGGAAGCATTGGGCGATAGTGTGTATTTAAGTTATTTAGAAGAAATTATCATTTTTTATGGGCGTGTGTCTTAGGCGTGGTACTAATATTTATTTAGGCGCGCTTATTTATTGAAGGGCTTGATACATATTTATTATTTTGAATGCGCACGGAGGCACGGTTTAAATATTCATTATTAGACATTGTATTTGGACACTTCTCAACTCTTGGACTGCCTAATTGCTTTATTCTTTATTTGGATAAAAGAAAATACAAAAGATAAAGCATGCTAATTATAAAATTGGTCTATTTTTTAGCTTGGAGATCAATAAATTATTAAATACATACTTGTCTCACACAAGGCATGGGGGAGATTTTACCCAATTGGACTTAGCTTGTGCACTCATTGTTGGTTCATCAACAACTTTATCATCCCCATTCTCAATTTCAATTATGTTACAAATTTTAGCCTTAGCATTCTTGAAAGTACATTTTGATGCATGATCAACCAAATACATTTCACCACATTTGAAGCATAGACATTTTCTTTTTCTTTCCTTGAAAAGATCCATAGGTATAAACTCGGCATTATTTGTCAAACTAATTCATGGTCTATTGTCACCTTGCCTAGGATCCACATTATGGCTGATTACTGGATTTGACTTTGCTAACTTGAGGCATTGAAAGTAGTGTATATTGATGCCAGGAGGCATATTCCATAGTGGATTCCGTGCAATCACTGTGGATTCCATGAGGTTTTTGTGGTGGATTCAGTCAAACTATATTTATTTGCTAGGTTCGTACACAAGGTGGATTCCTTGTATGAAAAGTTGACGGGGACACTTGTCCTTTCTGGGTGTCACATTAATTTAATATGCAAGCAGGTGATTCCAAAGCGGGTGATTCCACAAAATACATATTTAAATTAATGGACGTTTATGAGTTTAGAGTGCACACTCATATTAAATTAAGGTTAGGACAGAGTTCCAACCTATTTATTTATTTTGTAGCTAAAGACTGCTAAGCATGTACTTTTGTCGATTTAATTTTATTATTTTTTAACAATTGTCAATGCTTCTATTGATATGTAGAGCAAGCGGCATTGGTGCTGGGAAGCTCTATGCGATAGCGTGTATTCAAGTTATTTAGAAGAAATTATCATTTTTTATGGACGTGTATCTTAGGCGTAGCCCTAATATTTATTTAGACGCACTTACTTATTGAAGCACTTGCATACATTTATTATTTTGTATACACATGGGCGCACGGTTTAAATATTCATTATTGGACATTATATTTGGACACTACCCCGACTCTTGGGTCGCCCAACCGCTTTATTCTTTATTTGGACAAAAGAAAACACAAAAGCTAAAGCATGATAATTGTAAAATTAGGCTATTTTTGAGCTTGGAGATGAATAAATTATTAGTTACATGCTTTGTGGAGCGCACTCATGCAAGGCATGGGGGGAGATTATACGTAAGGCTTACCATGACAGCTTCATCAAGCACAAGGAGTTCAAAGAAGGTGATTTGGTCCTAGCCTATGATTCACGATTTGGCAAGTTTCTTGGTAAGCTCCAACAGCGGTGGATGGGCCCATATAAGGTACTTGCCGTCAACCCTAATGGCTCTGTCCAAGTGCAGACCGTTGATGCCTCTGATGATCCCTTTCTGATTAATGGATATCGCTTGAAGAAGTACTTTCCTCCTTGGGGATCTTGACAATTATGGTCACCTGATCCTTTACCTCGTTGGCATGTCACTATACTTCTTGTGATGCTACTTCTGATAGCCGTTCTTCAACCACTCCTGATGAGGTGGACGCAACCCTCTGTCCCCTCAACCCTACCTTCCAGCCTTGATCTTTTATCCTCTATTTTCCACCAGCGACAGTGGCGAGGTTGGTTCTGATACATGGTATTTCTACCATTCCCGTGCTTAATTCGAACAAAAATATATATATATATATATATACATATTGGTCATGGAAGAAAAGGACTTAGGTCCCTGTCATGCCGACCTATTCTTCGAGAAAAGGTGGAAACACCCTCGGGAATAGGGGAAATAAAGAAAAAAAAAGAAAAATAATAATAAAATAAGAAAAACAAAACTATTATGGGAGAAAAGGAAGCAATTCCCTGTCATAGCAGGCCTCGTTCCAAGAAAAGGTGGCACACACCCTTGGGCGAGAAGCTGGCTGTGGAAAAGGTGGCAACACCCAGCAGTCCAGAAAGTGGATTCATCAGTTGACATCCTCAGGATCCAGTTCCGAAGCTACCTCCCTTGGTATGCTGTATCCTGGGTCTTTCTATAGAGTGGCTAACTGTCCTCTAGCAGACGACATGTCCTATCCAACACAATGTTCGATTTGATGGCTACCTCCCTGGGTACGCCTCTTCAACAATTGACGATGCGATCTTCATCGACAAACAATCGAGTGATGCGAGCTTTCATCCTAACCAGATGGGGACATGAGTATGGGTTGCCTTTGTAACTATCAACAACGAGTGAGACAGAGGGTGGGGCGAGAGACCAGTCTTTTCCCTTCAAATCAAATGAGAGGTGAGTAGTGTGAATGAAGTGTTGCACGCACGGGTGGGCCTCTCAATGCACAAAGCACAATTTATTTCTGTGCATTGCACCATAAGGCTCCCTGGCCTTCCTTCTCGCACCGTATGCTGGCACAGGGCGGGATGCACAGTTGCACCATCAAATGCGCACAAGGCATACAACCTCTGCACAAGTGATCGTGAGGATTACATCAATGGGTTTCAGGACATGGTTGCCCTCCTGTATTTATTAACCGAGCGTGAGACAGAGGGTGGGCTAAGTGTGACTGGAGTTTCTTCAATCAATTACCAAGAGGTGAGATTGAGGGACATTACGACACTTGGAGTCAGGTATGTTCTCGATTCCTTATGCACCCACGGGATGGGTCTCTGCCATCATCACATGACACATCACCCTGTTCTTTACACTCCACTGTAAGGCTCCCTTGCCTTCCTCCTTGCACTTATGCCAGACGGGTTCGACGCACTAATGCACCATCAACTGTGCACCCTAGCATACTCCCTCTGCACCATCCCCCTGTCGATTTCTAAACTGGGTATGAGATATGGGTTTCAATCATTCTTCCTCGAGTGATATTAGTCCTAGGGTGAGTGACCGTTCTTTCATTTCATTTGAGTGATTGTAAGTTGAGTGCAATATCCGTCATCATCGACGAATTTCCTGCGATTCCTTCAACCAGCTACCTTCCTGGGTGCTTCCGCGTGGTCCCTGCCATGACAGACGTGTGTCGAGAAGATGCCTTGGTACCTCCAACAGCCGACAACAACACAGGACGTGCCATCAACACTGAACCTTGATCCTCAACAACATGGGCCAAGTTTTTCTAACCCTACAACTTCTGTTTCTCAGTGACGTTCATGTTTTAAGTGTGGGGACATTAGTGGATGGTCTGCGGCGTGGTCCTAGGTCCTTGTTGTTCGGTTAACCCTATTTGTTAAGGTCTTAAGTGTGGGGACGCGTCCCTGCGCGTCTACATTGCATACCCCTCTGCATATGCCTCAACCTGCTAATGCCTCTATGCCATGACTTGTTTTTACCCTAATGGGGTCCCTTCCCACCCAACCGTTCATTTTCCACCCACCCTTGGGGCTGTTCCCTTGCAATTTTCCTTCATTCCCTGATTCTACTGTCCTGCCATGTGAATGCACCCTAATTTCACCGAAGTCCAAATCCAACCTTATAGCCATGTTCCTCCCTTTGAACTGACCATTTTTTCTTTTTACCTACCCTTGTTCCGGTGCACGATTTTTGGGTTATTAATTTTTGAAGCATTTTACGCAAATTAGCCGATTTTCCATGTGAATGCGCTTTTCTTTCTTCGAAACCGTGATCTGACGTCATAGCCCTGACAACCACTTTTTCCCTGACATTTTTCCATTTTACTCCGAGTCATTCCGATGCACGGTTTGTCCAATATTAATTTTCTGGTTTTTTAAGACTTTTTCGTGCGTCTTTTTGACATTTTTCCATGTGAACCTGCCCTGTTTGCATCGGAATTCCAATTTGATTTGACAGCCGTATCCCATGTGCCTTCCCCTACCTTTTTCCTTTTTCCTCTACCCTCTTTTGCCTTCTGGATTTATTATTATTATTAATTTTTCAATGTGTTTTCGAGTGTATTTTTGGTGTTTTTTGCATGTGAACACCTTCTAATTCCACCGGAACTGTGTTTTAACATGACAACCCTATTCCATCCCTTCCTGCGGACATTTTTCCTTCTTACTGCATGTCATTCCGGTGACCGGTTCGTCCAATATTAATTTCCGATCCCATTTTCGGGTCTGTTTTTTGGGTTTTTCCCATGTGAACGCATCTTATCTTAGTCAGAACTATGTTTTGATGTGATAGGATTGTCAGGCATATCTTTCTGCACATTTTTTCTTTTTCCTGCACCTCGTTCTGATGTACGGATTTTCCGATATTAATTTTTAATGGCATTTTTAGACAGGTTTTTTGTGATTTTTGCACGTGACCACCCTTTACCCCCCCGGAACCCCCGTTGCACATTTTCCCTGTCTTCCCCTTGTCGTCCTTCCCACTTTTTGTTTTTACAACATTTTGTTTTGACGTCCGGATTGGGAGATATTAATTTTTCTTTATTTTTCTATGTTTTCGTGCGCCCTGTCCCGCGCGTGAACGCGCCCGTTTTCAATTTTACGCTTCTTAACGCGCCCCGGTCATGTCCGCGTGCCTCGTCCCCACATCCCGGCACCCTTTCACTCCCGTCACGGTAAATTTCTTTACCCCGCGCCCCGCGCATGCGCGCGGAACGGGGGTTACGCCTCTCCTTTATGGCGCCCCCCCCCTCCCCCCTTCCACCGGAACTGTGTTTTAACATGACAACCCTATTCCATCCCTTCCTGCGGACATTTTTCCTTCTTACTGCATGTCATTCCGGTGACCGGTTCGTCCAATATTAATTTCCGATCCCATTTTCGAGTCTGTTTTTTGGGTTTTTCCCATGTGAACGCATCTTATCTTAGTCAGAACTATGTTTTGATGTGATAGGATTGTCGGGCACATCTTTCTGCACATTTTTCCTTTTTCCTGCACCTCGTTCTGATGCACGGATTTTTCGATATTAATTTTTAATGGCATTTTTAGACAGGTTTTTTGTGATTTTTGCACGTGACCACCCTTTACCCCCCCCGGAACCCCCGTTGCACATTTTCCCTGTCTTCTCCTTGTCGTCCTTTCCACTTTTTGTTTTTACAACATTTTGTTTTGACGTCCGGATTGGGAGATATTAATTTTTCTTTATTTTTCTACGTTTTCGTGCGCCTCGTCCCGCGCGTGAACGCGCCCGTTTTCAATTTTACGCTTCTTAACGCGCCCCGGTCACGTCCGCGTGCCTCGTCCCCACATCCGGGCGCCCTTTCACTCCCGTCACGGTAAATTTTTTTACCCCGCGCCCCGCGCATGCGCGCGGAATGGGGATACGCCTCTCCTTTATGGGCCCCCCCCCTCCCGCCCCCCTTCCACCGGAACTCTGTTTTAACATGACAACCCTATTCCATCCCTTCCTGCGGACATTTTTCCTTCTTACTGCATGTCATTCCGGTGATCGGTTCGTCCAATATTAATTTCCGATCCCATTTTCGAGTCTGTTTTTTGGGTTTTTCCCATGTGAACGCATCTTATCTTAGTCAAAACTATGTTTTGATGTGATAGGATTGTCGGGCACATCTTTCTGCACATTTTTCCTTTTTCCTGCACCTCGTTCTGATGCACGGATTTTCCGATATTAATTTTTAATGGCATTTTTAAACAGGTTTTTTGTGATTTTTGCACGTGACCACCCTTTAACCCCCCCGGAACCCCCGTTGCACATTTTCCCTGTCTTCCCCTTGTCGTCCTTCCCACTTTTTGTTTTTACAACATTTTGTTTTGACATCCGGATTGGGAGATATTAATTTTTCTTTATTTTTCTATGTTTTCGTGCGCCCGTCCCGCGTGTGAACGCGCCCGTTTTCAATTTTACACTTCTTAACGCGCCCCGGTCACGTCCGCGTGCCTCGTCCCCGCATCCGGGCGCCCTTTCACTCCCGTCACGGTAAATTTTTTTACCCCGCGCCCCGCGCATGCGCGCGGAACGGGGATACCACCCTGCCCCACCCTACCCCGACCCCTTTTCCCTCTAACTGCCTCCCTCCCTCCCTCTGCGTGTCCCTCCTCTCCCTCCATCTCCACCTCCTCTCCTTCCCCTTCTACTCCTACCCTTCCCTCCTCCTCCTCTGTTCCATCCTCCTCCCCTTTTTCTTCTTCTCCCTCTCCTTCCCTTCTCCTCCCTCTCCTCCCCTCCTTCTCTGCTCCTCCCTTCTCTCCTCCCTCACGACGCCCTCCTTCCCCTCCTACTCCCCTCCCCGCCTCCCTCCTCCCCTTTTTCTTCTTCTCCCTCCCCTCCCTCCCCTCCCTCTTCCCCTCATCCTCCTCTGCAGCGCCCCTGCTCACCGCGTGGACGCCCTCCTCGTCAGCCCTTCTGGCCGCCTCCTGACGCCGTCCCTTCCAGGCCGCCCGAGCCGCCTCGCCTTTGAGCGCTCTGCCTCTGCCTCATCCGACACCCCGCTCTCGCCAGCAGCCTGCCCTAGCCGTCCGCCGCCTCGCCCTCCAGCAACCCGCTCCTGACGCCTTCAGCCCTCTTCACGCCGACGCCGCCACTGCGGCCGCCTCCTGACGACGTTCTGCCGCCTTACGCGCCGACGACGCCCTCCTGTGGCGTCCGCCCTACCTCTGCCACGACCTCCCGCACCGTTGACCTCCTCCCGCCCTGTCTACCCTGCCACGTGCCCCCAGTTCAAACCCATTCCCCCCCACCCCAACCAAGCCCCCCATCACACACTCCCCCCCCACCCCCACACTAACCCCCATTCCCCCCCAGCTAGCACACCCACCTCCTACCTAGCCCCTGTTCACACCCCCCACTAAGCACACCCGCCTCACACAAGCCCCCAGTCCCACCACCAACCCACCCTACCTCCACACAAGTCCCCCCTTTCCCCCCCAGAAACCCGCAGAATCGCTGAACCGCAGAACACTCCCCGTAAGCCCCTTGTCACGCAGCAACCCCTCTTTACGCCCCCTTTCATCTGCCGACAACCAGCAGTCCCACGCAGAACCCGCAGATAACATTTTCCGTCCTTTGACACACGCGCGGGTGTGTACGCACGTGGCTGTTCGTGCGAGTGTGATTGTTCGTGATTGATCGTGCGCGGGTGCGGGACTTTGATCATCGGTTGTTGCTGACACGCAGCTGCCATGCAGCTTATTTCTGGGTATTTTCCCAGATTTTTAATTCAAACACCCGAACCCTTTACCACACTTTAAACACACAAAAAAACACACACACAATAAAAAGTAAAAAATAAAAATTAAACAAAAACCAACCTTTAAAATTCTGAAAAAATTCTAAAAAAATCTAGAAAATTTCCTATTACTTCTGCAACCAATTTCCTTTTTTTTAAAATCCTGTAAATTTCAAGAATAAAATTCAAAACATTTTAAAATTACATATTCTTTTCAAAAAAATACCCAAACATTTGAAAAAATTCATTAAACATACTAAAAAATTCTAAATTAATTTTCGAAAAATTCCTAATACTTCCATTAAAATTTTTATTTATTTTTGGCATATTTTTCTAAGTTGTCACAATATTTCATTTCACACCTAAATTCCTTAAAAATACAAAAAAAAAATTCATCCACACACGAACTAAACATCTAGAAAAAAATCTAGATATTTCTGGATTGAGGAGAGCGCATTCTTTGCATTTACATACACCCACTACCATGTATTTTCCCTTTTATTTTTTTTTCAGCTACCCTAAAACCCACAATTAATTCAAAAAAATTAATAACAACCCAAAACCACAAATAAACAAACCAACAATTACTTTTAAAAAAAGAACCCTCAACACCACCATGGCACGCGCATTCGCGCTAAACACACCATTTTTAAAAAAAATAAAAATAAACCCGCCGTTCACTTAACACGCGCTAAGTGCGCTAAAGAGGCACTTTAATTTTTAATTAAAATGAACCAGATGTCACAAGAGCATGCGCTGGCAAAAAAGTGCTCCACATCACCTTAATTTGTAATCAATGAACTTGCATTTAGAGACCCAGTCTAGGTATCGAAGTCTGAGATTCAAATTAAAGCACCGCTTTCACCTAATAATTGGTAATTTAATTTTTAAGAAGGAACCATTGTTTTCTTGCTAAGGTTTATCACTTAATAAAAATTCACCCATTTCTTAATAATTTCTGAAAATGAACCTTGCATTAAATTAATTTCCCCCTCACTGCACTTAAATTTCCCTTTTTAACGAATTCTGTTTCGTGGGATGGGTATGTGCAGTTTTTGGAGTTATTTCCATGGTCAAACAATGGTTTATCAAAGTTGTGGTCTTGATGTGTGTAGGTTGTGGTGATGTTTTGGTTCAGCTTCTTTGTTACGGTTAAGGGTACGGTGTGTCGTTTTTTTTCTTTATTGCCTGATACGGGGTTTTGGGTGTTTGTATGATGCATAGCATGAAGCTTTCGGTCGCATAAGTCTAGAGGTCATGTCGAATTTTTTCTAGGCTATGGTTTGCTTGGGGATAGTTGGTCGAGTCACGTTTTATCGTTTTGGTTGTTCTCTTATCCTTGGTTTTTTGTCTGTTGCTTTGCAGGCATTCTCCTTGATTGTCTGTGTTTGTGGTGTGTGTGTAACCATCTGAATGGCGCCTTCTCACGCTTCTCCCCCTATCCAGTACGTCCCACTAGTTAGTAGAGATTACTCTTCCCTACTCACTTTTGAGCCTCTCACGAAGGCGGGAATCGTTGCTTTTGTGGCTACCTCCTTTCCATTGCTTTTCGAGGATCCCTTGTTGTGTGACGAGTTTCTGGCCTCCTACAGCAAGAAGTCGGGACTAGTCCAGGGAATTTTTATGACTTTGACACCTCTAGGTCTAGGGAAGGCTCTTTCTCTTCCCTTCAAAGGTGAACCTTTTGTTACCACTCGCCAGCTTTTCTCTAATGAAGAGATTTTGAAGCTGTTACAAAAGCAGACAAGGGAATTGTTGGATGTTAAGAAGGTGATCAACTCTTCAGGAGTTTCCTTTTCCATGATCACTGATCCCGTATGGAAGATGGTTTGTCAGTTTCTCTAGGACAGGTTTATGCCCGCCAAAATGCCATCCCAGTACTTGTCCAAAGAGCTTTTCACAGCTTCAAGGATGGTGTTGAAAGGAGTCGCTACTATTGATTGGAGCACTTACCTCCTCACTAAAATGGATCAACATTTCGTCAAAGTCACCAGGGGTAATGTTACCAATATCACATATGGATCATACTTGTCTGCCTTCTTGACCTACTCAGGTTTACAGAAGAGTGGGCCTCCACCTCCTCCATCAGATCCAGTACCTCCTCCTCCACCTTCAGATGAGTCAGAACCCATTGATATAGAGAATGATGATTCTCCACCTCTCTTGGTCATCCAGCGCAAACGCTTGAAGCGGGTAGCGGATAAAGCTCCTTCAGTTCTTCCTTTAGTGCCCATTCCTGCTACCTCTGGCAGTGATCTCCCTGGGTATCTCACATGTAATAGCCTATTCAGAGCACATTGCGAAGGTTCATTGGATATATGAGTTCCCTCACTGAACAGTCTAGTCTCAGGAGATGCAATTCCTTTCCTCTGTAAAGACATTCAGAGTTCCATTGAATTGTCAGTGACAGCCTGTGTTCAACAGCTGTATGCTTCCTTTTATGAAGAGCTCATGCAGTCTAAGGACCAGTTGCATAAGGCAACATCCGAGTTAGCCTCTGCTAAGGATACCCTAGCAGATTTATTTAAGCAGATGGAGCAACAAACCCAACTGGTTGCCACCCAACGAGATGAGATATCTTCTTTAAAGATTCAATTAACAGAGGCTCAATCAGAGGTTACTAGCCTTTCAGAGGAGAAGGAGAGGATGTCCAAAGAAGCGCAGGAGTTCCAAACTCTCTTAGATGACAAACTTTTAGCCTTACAGACTGCTAATGACACAGTGGAATCACAAGCTTCCCAAATCAAGGAGTTGCAAGATTAACTGGCAAAGTCACGGTCTGTTCCTCCAAGCCCTAATGTTCCCTTGATTCCTTCTCTTTCACAGCAGGACTTGGCTGCTCTTCAGAGACAGGCTACCTTGTGTCCTCTATTCCAAGATAAAGTGGAAATATTGCAATCCAGAATGGACTTGTTATGGTCTACATTTGAGCAGTTTCAGGAATATGTTCCACGAGACCATTCTTTCTTTGTCCACTACCAATTACAGAAGTTGTCCTTCTACATGAAGCTTTCCACGATGGATTTACCTCTTCCAGAGGATGGATGGAGTGGGGCTTGGTCTGCTGAGTTACTGACAGAGGTGGTTAGGATGGTGTTTGAAGATTCTGTCACGACAGATACCATGTTGATGTCATACATGTATCTACGAGGAGACTTGTTAATTTCAGATGAGGTAGATATGGCATGGTATGTGGGGGACGTGGTTCTACAAGCTGTTTTGTATGTCAACCATTTGGAGTTGTGCATAGCTGACATGTTCCAAAGTTACTCCTCCAAAGTGGTTAATTGTCCTGATAATTCCTGGCATACCATGATTGATTCTGTGGTCCTGAATCAAAGACAGAACACAGCCCCTACCTATGCCCAGAGTACTAATCAACTGAGGGTGGATCTCTTAGCTTATCTTTCAAAACATAATCCGTTTGATTCTACCTTTTTTTATGCCTATCATAGAAGATCTCTCTTAGGACCTTCTGTTCCTACCCTTTTGTATTACCAACAAATGGCTCACCGATATGCTCTATATCTTTCCCTTTGTCAATCTAATTCCACAACTATTTTACCCCTTCTTTTCCAACCTTCCTCTTTTCCTCAAATTCCCATTTTTACATACTGCTCTTTTATTGAGGATAGAGTATTTTCCCCTTCTCCACCATGTCCTTCTCCATCCATTCATGTACCTTCCACATTTCCTATTTATCAGTTAACACCCTTCTTAAGTGATTCCATACAAATTTCTGCCACTCCTTCTTTAAATCATTCTTCCTTTTATGATTTTTCCTATCCCTCACTTCATCCACTTTTCCTTATTCCACTTCCCTCTCCTAATACTTCTATATCTCAACCACCTCAGTTGGTTAGTGACTATGACGGGTTTGATAATCAGATTTTCAGAAGATGGGGATGGAGCTCGAATGATTCCCTTACAGGACCTCAGATAAACTGGCCAGTAATTCCAGGCGAATGGACAGCTGTGAGTCAAGCTTATCAGAATTATATTCATTTTGCTCAGCAGTATTCACAGTCTGCAGATCCTTCAGTGAGATTAACTGCTCACTTTGCTTGGTATTTGGTGTATATGCATAGGCACTCTCATAATGATTCTAAGCCTATTCCAAAGTTGTGCATGAATGTCAATGTGAGCATTGATTCCCAACAGCTGGATATATTGTATTTTCATGCCCTTTGTTTGTCTAGCAGATACCTTGTCCTGTTGGAAAGGATGTGCTGTCTTCAGTTTTTTCAAAATCCTCCCAAAACATTTGTAGATGAATCCTTGTCTATGGATCGTTTCCGAAATCATCAATCTTTCAAGAGGGATCATCTTCATTGATACTTTTCCAATGTATGGTGGCTGATTTTTAATGAAAATCTCTCTTTTTGAAGGAGTCATTCAGATGGTTGTGTTGTGTGTAGTGTTTGTGTTGTGAGTTACTTTATGTACAAAGAACGTATTGGATTGGATTTCGTGCAAGCTACATTTTGGAGAATTGTGGTGATGGGTTCGTGGTTGGAGAATTGAAGATGCAGAAGAAGAAGAAGAAACCTCTTATATCCTTTACAAGTTTGTTGTGATTTCTAGTTTGATAAGAAGTGTTAATGTATAAAGGGTTTTCCTTTCGTTGTATTTTTATATCAGATACAGGTTATAAGATGGGATCGTGGTTGGATGGATTGTTTTTTAAGAGATATTGAAGATCAAAGTTGAGCTTTTGAATGAACTTGTATTCCCTTTTTCCTGGGTCGCGAGGACGCTTCCTTATTAAGTGTGGGGATATGTTGAGTCTTGAAATGACTTGTTTTTTGACTGATTTTTGTTGCCTTTGAGAGCTGAATGGTTGATTTTATGAGACGATTGATTGGTTTGGAAGTGGTTTGAGAGTGTTTTGGATGATATTGATTGTGTTTTGGAAGTTCATGATGTTTATCAGTGGTTCTGTGATGTTCTGATAGGTTATGATTGGTTCTGTATAGCTTCTGTTTTGTTCTGATTGTCTTCTATAAGGAGGGATGGAGTATTGATTGATGAAGATTGAGATATTGTGAAAGCTTATTGAATGGTTTTTGAAAGTTTGGAATGGTTTGAGTATGAGTTATGTGGTTTTGATGACCTTCTGTAACCCTCTGTAGGTCTTCTGTAGAGCTTCTGTCTCTGTTCTATTCTGTACTGTAGCTGTTCTGGTACTGTTTTGTAAACTGTTCTGTATGCTTCTATATGTGTTCTATTGGATGAGAGTGTAGTTTGGGAAAGTTTTTTAGCCTTGGAAAGAGGTGAATACAAGTGCAAAGGAGCTGAAAGAAGTGAAAGAAGTAGCTGCTAAAGACTTAAGTGAAGACTGGAGTGAAGTGACAGTAGTGAGCTATGAAAAGACACTGTAGTGGCTCTGGTGACTTTTCATATCAGACATACCTCTTGGGAGGGGTATCCACGACCTAAGAAGGATTATTGAGAGTGATTTTTGAGAGATTGTAGTGAGGATATGATGTATTATTGATGGAGAGAGAGAGAGAGAGTCAGAGATAGCCAATTCTATTGAAACAGAGTGATTGTATATGAGAGATTGAGAGAGAAGACTATGAAGATATTGAAGATGAATACTATGTGATGTATTTCCATTCAAAGCTGGTATATTCCTTTGCTTTCTTTGTTCTATTGATGGATTTTGTGAAGATATTGAAGAATATGGTTGATTCTATCAAATTCGTGGGAGATCTACATGATGCTGCATGAAGATTTGTTGTGCCTGGTGTTCTTTTCTTCATTGTGATCATATGAAACATAATAAACAAGCTTGTTGATGTTACAAGATAGATTTTCTTGCAAGAGAATTCCCTTTTCCTTGGTGTTCTTCTTGGGGCTCCACCTCTCCCCTACAAGTCAAGGTTTAAGGTCTTTCCTTTCATTAAGAAAGACGAGAGAGGGAATTCTCTCACTAAGAAAGGCGAGAGATGTGATCCTCTGGAAGTGAGGAGAGAAGTGATTTTCTCTTTCTAATGTTTAAAATGACACAAGCATTTGTGTGGAATTCAATCTTAAGGTTGAGGACCAAGGCAATCTAATGAACTCTCCTTATCTATGACTCAAGGTGGTTGCATAGACCACAAGTTAAGAGTACAGTTTAAAAATCTATTTTTTGGAAAATCCATTTTTAAAATATCTCACAATTGCGTGGGTTATCGAAAACAACGAAATCTACAATTTTCATTTTTGTTTTTCATCCAAACAACACACAAAGAGATATCTCAAAATTAGTGTTGTGGAGTGGAACAACCACATCTTGCATGAAGATCAACTCAACTCTCTCTCCAAGAAGAGAAGCTCTTGAAAGCCTATAAAAGAGGAGGCTCTCCTTGGATGTAAGGGAGAGTGAAGGAAGCATCACTTTGCATGTATACAAGAGGAGAAGAGAAGGTGCAAGTGCTGCGGAAGCCCTGCTGAAATCAAGTGCTGCAGAAGCTCTGTTGAAATCAAGTTCCAAGAGGAGAAGAGAAGGTGCAAGTACTGCGGAAGCTCTGTTGAAATCAAGTTCCAAGAGGAAAAGAGAAAGTGCAAGTACTGCGGAAGCTCTACTGAAATCAAGTGCCAAGAGGAGAGCCCTACACATATTGTGTAGGAGAGAAGGAGACTCAAGAAGGATCAAAAGGTGCCAACTTCCAAGTTGTGCAAGTGTTAGCCGGTTGTATACCATGCAAGGAACCGTGATCTTGTTTCCAAGATCTACAAGTAAGAACTGGTTTATGTGTAACGAAGGAGCTTGCGCCTTGTCAATAATATAACTTCACAAGGGGGGGGGAATAGCCCATCTTCCAGTACCTAGTGTGTTGCCAATGTCTCTACCTCTCTCTCTACATCTTTATTTTCTCTCATCTATTCTCCCTCTATGCCAACATTATATTTGCCATATAAAAAATTAAGTATATAAGAAAGTCGAGCGTGTATCTCGGATTCTATAACAGTATGCAATAAGGGCAAGCAACAATGAAGGTCTAATGATGTCTAGCATATAGATTCTGGTGCCTCAAACCACATGACACCACATGGTGAGTGGTTTGGTGAGTTGAAAACATGTGCTAATGGCTATGTGTGTAATGGAGATGATTCTTAGGATGACATAGCACACCCAAGCATTGTTTCCTTGGTTATGTCTAATGGTAGAAAAAAGCACTTGCATGTATTTCATGTTCCCTTAATCACCAAGAATCTGTTATTTGTAGGACAAATGGTTGAGCAAAACCTGCAAACATGATTCAATAGAGATGGCCATTTCATAGATGAGTATGGCAAAGGATGTAGATTGATTGCTAAAGAGAAGAGACATGGTAGGATATTTACATTTGATACAAACATAATTAAATTGAATGCTGCTATGTTTGCTCATGATGGGACAAGTATTTGAGACATTGATGTGTGGCATCAATGGGCATGACATATAAATGTTTAAAAGCTGAAACATATGCAGCATAAGGAGCTTGTTACAGGGATATCAAGGTTTGAGTATGTTGATTTGGGACATGTATGCTCAATGTGTTAGTTTGGGAAACAAGCCATATTTTCATTTGTCAAGAATACATGGAATATCAACAAACCTTTACAGCTTGTGCACTCAAATGTCTAGGGACCTGCTCATAATGTATCAAATGGTGGGTCTAGATACTATGTGACTTTGTGGATGACTATGGTAGGTACAAGTGGATATACATCTTAAAGCATAAAAATGAGTTTGTGGGTAGATTTATGGATTTTAAAGCTCATGCTGAAAAAGAGCTTAACTCTTATGTCTCATCCTTATGGTCTGATGGTGGTGGAGAGTATGTCTCAAAGGATTTTGACAGATACTTAGCAATGCATGGGATTAGGAGGCAGCTGCATGCAACTACGGTCCTAACAGAATGGAGTTGCTAAAAGGAAGAACAAAGTGATTGAGGCAGCCAGGGCCATGTTAAATGAGAAGGACATGCCTTTGTCTTACTGGATTGAAGTGGCACTTATGGCTATCTAAGTGATGAATAGAACACCTACAATAGAAATACATGAAAAGATACCTTGTGAGAAGCTCTATGACTATAAACCTAATTTTTGACATATGAAAGTATTTGATAGTATTGCCTATGTCCATGTTCTAGATAACAAATGGAAGAAACTTGACCCTAAAGCAAAGAAATGTGTTTTCCTTGGATACTCATAGGAAAGAAAGGCATACACGTGCATTGTCTCGACTACATGAGAGATATTTCTCAGCCGTGATGTTATGTTTGATGAGTTTGCATCTTGATATGGTGCTAAGAAGGCTATAGTATATGATAATTCATAGGGCACATATGTTGAAAATGGATAGCAACACACTACTTCTATCAGTGGACCTACTCAAGATGCATCTAAAGTGCAAGTCCTTGGATTAGAAGGCTCCACAACCATGGGTCTTCATCACACTGACATGGATATGTCAATGAGGGGAGAAATAAAGGAAAATAGAAGGTTTATGATGATATTACATATCCAATTGACTTGAGGATATGACTCTTTTGAGACTCTTGATAGTGAGATTAGTATATTTGTAGTGGTTACACCTAGAGTTAAGTAGAGATATGTACCACCTCGTGAGAGAAAAAAATCTAGATCACCTCCATTTGTGGAGATCACAGAGAGAAAGGAGGCCTATGGATATGCTTACCTATAGTGGATACTCAATGGGACATTATGCATACATGATAGAAGTGCTGAAATACAAAGGGCTTACATCTTTTGCAAAAGCAATTAAGGATGAGAACTAGTGCAAAGCTATGGATGATGAATATGAAGCTTTGCTAAAAAATAGAACATAGGATTTGGTTGAGTTGTCCATTAGGAAAAAAATGAACTCACAAATGGGCCCTTAAAAATAATATAGTTTAAGATGTGGGCCTTTTGGATTGTCCAATAGGAAGGCTAGATGTTGACAACCATGGAGGGTGAATCTTTTCTCTCCAAATCTTGGGTTTTCTATTAAAAAAAGGGTTAGTGGGGGATTAAAAAAAGGGAGAATGAATAATACACAAAATTTGAGTTTCTCTCACCTCTATTTCTCCCCTTTTTTTGGAGAATTTTCAATTTCGATTTTTTTCCCTCTCACGAAATCAGTTTGATCCAAAAGTTGAGCAACAGACCACTTTCCCTCTCTTCTCTATACTCGTGAATTTTCGTCTCCATTAAAGCTCCCTGCTGAGAGTAATTAGGGTTTTGAGCATTCTGCTTACCTCTGCACTTTCTTCTCCACGCAGCTCCAGATTTTGGGCAAAACACAGGTGCCCATCTCTCTTTGCATTATCTCTTGTTTGCTATTTTTTCAATAGGGTTTGATATCGTTTCTTACTGTTGTTGTTATTTTATTACAGAGGTTGTTTGGGGCAAGAGACAGAGGTGCTCGTCTCTCTCTCCTTTCTTTCCCCCCTCTCTCTATGTGTTGTTTCTCTTTTATGTTGTGTTTTCAATAGAATTTGATGTTGGTTCTAATTGTTGTTTTCTTGCAGAGTTTATTTGGAGCAAGAGGCAAAGGTATTAATCTCTCTCTCTGTTTGGTTTTTTTTTTTGCTGATATCTTTTCAATACAACACAATGTTAGTTCTAACCCTTGTTGTTGTTTTGTTGCAGAGATCATTTTGGGTGACATTGCATAAGTGCTTATCTCTCTCTCCCTCTCTCTTTCTCTATGTATGTTTCCTCTTTTCTACTATTTTTTTAGTATACCTTCATGTAAATACTAACTCTTGCAAAATTGTCTTTTGCAGAGATCAATTTGGGCAAGATTGGATAGGTGCTCATTTCTTTCTCTCTCCCGCGTACTCACACAAACTCTCTCTTTCTTCCTCTTTGCATTATCACTTTTCTACTATCTTTACAATAGGGTTTGATGCTAGTTCTAACTTAAGGATCAATTGTTGTTGCAACACTTAACACAAGGTAGAGCAAAGATTTTGTAGCTCAATTTATAGGTAAATCTACCATATTTTGTGGTGCTAAAATTTATTCATTTAATTAGTGACTTTTATATTTGATGGGATTGATGTTTTCTTATATCCATAATTTGCAATGGGTTTTGATTAGCAATGATTCAATCTTATCTTCAGCAAATCAGCTTATAGGTAAATTGGCCCTGTTTTGTATTGCTTCTATTCATGCAGTTATCTAGATATTTTTTGTTAAAATAGATTCATGCGGTAGTTTTGTTAAAAGAGATTCATGCATGTGTTTTTTTGTACATACAGGTATTATACAAGGTTTAGGTGAAGCATATAATTCTCCATCAACTATTTTGATGTGGTGAGTGATTCCTTTGTGTTGGATGATATGGATCTGCTGGAAGTCGATGGTTCAAAAATCCTCTACTTTATTGGTCCTATGTGTTCATTTGGATCTCCATGCCAATTGGCAATGATCCATGAAACTCTTGTATCATATCATCCATATAACACACAATGTGTTGAGTCTTAGAATATCTCAGGTGTCAATCCAATGTGCCTATTAAGATTTGCATGCCATGTGACTACTATCCTTGTAACAACTACTCTATAATACCCACATTTCATACAATGTATTGAGTCAAATCAGACTCCTCTTCATTATAATAAAATTTATTTTGGTGAAATTCTCTAAGTATTCTTGTGATATTCTTTTCATTATATTTCATGTAAATGGTATGATTAAAGTGATGTCTTGAAATTAAATCTATACTTTGTGTTGATATATATATCCACATGCATTTCGATATCAATGTTTATTTCTATTTACAAAAGTGTAAGCATCTCTTAATGCCATGTTGAATTGTATGACATATTGGTGATTACTGGACAAACCTAAAATGCTTATTATTTAGGGGTTAATACATACTTCTTTACATCTAATGCGTAGGTTATAATTCCTGAGAGAAGAACAAGCATTCTCTCGATAGAAGTACATAACAAAAAAGATGAAGAAGGGAATTGGATCTCTGATACATATCATTGCTCGTCTTGGATACATATGCGTCCAAGTATGAAGGGAGCTTTTAGGGTGAAAGCATATGCAATTGCAGATGTATCAAAGCACTGGAAGGGTAAAATTTTAGCTCTCAGACAAAGGAAAGTTGATTCTCACCTTGTAATAGAGGCGTTTGTAGTACAACATGTATTCATGCAAAAACAAATACACATTGCGCCCACTATGCCCTTTCAATGAAACATTGCAAACAGTAAGTATTTGCAACTCATTGAGAATGAGAACTTTCATGATACCTATGTAACAACTTGTCTTGTATTTATAAAAGTATACCCTTCCAATTGTTGTGAGTGGCAAAATGTTGAGAGTTTTACTAGTTCTTTTAAGTGTTACCACCTCGAAATTGGTAGATTGCTCTTTGAGGGGCGTACAACTAAGCAACTCACAGAGGACCTTGTTTTTTTCTATGACTCCAAGTACATATATCAAGATTGTGGGAGAGAAGGAAGGAGTCTCACTTGTAGCTTTCTTGCTTGCACAATGGGGGAATACACACAAGGGTGGAGGCTGAAAACAGTTTTCCTCTTCTTAGTTGTGTAAGCCAAAAGAACTCTCATACAAAGAAATAGAAGAACCCTATATATGGGTCTCAAACCAAACTCAACTAACTAAGGTGGCATACTAACCAAGCCACAAACTAGAGTAGATAAGGATAGCTGTCATCTAGCTATTATTCATGGGCGGTGTACCAACCGCATCTACAACTGACAAGTCGGTGACATAAATGCACAACGGTCACCTTGGCATATCACGAGTGGAGCTCGATATCTCAACACTCCCCCTCGAGCTCAATCCCAATTCCTGCACACCAAGCAGGTCTCTGAACTTGCGCAGCTTCTCTGCGCCCAATGCCTTCGTGAATATGTCAGCTACCTGATCCTCTGTGCTGACATAAACTAGATCAATAAGACCTAGTAAAACCCTCTCCCGCACATAGTGATAATGCACCTCAATGTGCTTTGTTCTAGCATGATAGACTGGGTTATTTGCCAAGTGTATACTGCTCATGTTGTCACAATAAATGACAACTGGTCCATCTATAGACTGATGCATATCATAAAGTAGCTTATGCAACCAAGCTACCTCACATGCAGCCCTTGCTGCACCCCTGTACTCAGCCTATGTGCTCGACAAGGCAATTGTAGGCTGTTTCTTGCTGCTCCAAGTGACTGCAGCACTTCCAAAAGAGAACACATATCCACTGGTAGATCGTCTATCAGAAATGCTACCAGCCCAATCAGCATCAGTGTATCCATGCAACTGTATCTGAACCCCAGTCTCATAGAATAGTCCATACTGCAATGTGGACTTCACATACCTGAGTATGCGTCTAGCCGCATCCAAATGTGGTTTCCTTGGAGCCTGCATAAACTGACTTACCAATCCAACAGCATAGCTCAAATCTGGCCTGGTAATAGTCATATAAATCAAGCTTCCTACTATGCGTCTGTACATAGTAGGGTCTTCCAGAAGCTCACCTGCATCTGCGCTTAGCTTCACATTCTGCTCCAAAGGAACTGAAATAGGCTTACAGCCTGTCATCCCATATTTGGACAGCATGTCCAATCCATACTGCCTCTGCAAGAGCTGTATCCCACTTGGTGATCTAATCACCTCAATGCCCAAGAAATAACGCAGCTCTCCCAAATCCTTCATCTCAAACTTCTGCTTCAATAGCATTTTCACATGAAGGATATCTTCATCACTGTCACCTGTCATAATCAAATCATCAACATAAATGACAAGTAGCATAATACCTTTCTCTGTTTTTCTCACATAAAGTGAGAAATCTGCCTTGGAAATCTGAAAGCCAATAGGACAAGATACTTTCCTATCTTGTCAGACCATGCTCTAGGTGCTTGCTTCAAGCCATACAAAGCTTTCTTCAACCTGCAAACAAACTCAGGATGAACAGCATGCACATAACCTGGTGGCTGCTCCATATAGACCTCTTCTTGCAAATCACCATGCAAGAAGGCATTCTTTACATCCATCTGATGTAAAGACCATCCCTTTGATGCAGCCATAGCAATGACTGCTCTTACGGTTGCCATCCTTGGAACCGGACTGAATGTTTCTTCATAGTCAATGCCATATGTTTGTGCATACCCCTTGACTACTAATCTTGCCTTGTATCTGTTCACAGAACCATCAGCATTGTGCTTCACCTTATAAACCCACTTACAGCCAATTGCATTCTTACCTTTAGGCAAAGGTACCAATTCCCATGTAGCGTTTGCTTCCAAGGCATCCATTTCTTCATCCATGGCTTTCTCCCATTTTTCTTTTCCCATGGCTTGCTCCAAAGAAGTGGGTTCTAGTTCCTGTATCACCTTGACCATATATGCATAGTGAATGGCTGTAAATCCATCATATTTCAGCCTATCCACAGGATACCTAACTCTGGTAGACCTGCGCAAAGTGGGTTCACTCCCAGGTGCTCTCAAAACATCCCTGGTCTTCCTTACTCCAGGTGTAACAATAGAAGGAATACCCAACTCATCATCAATGCTCTGTTCTGAGCCACTGGATTCACCATCCACATAAGAGTGACCTGCATTCACATCAAACATGGGCTGATCAACCTTCTCTTTTCCTTTTCGTGATACCTGCATACCACTATCTGCATTACTTTGAGAAGATTCTCCTGATCTCAATCTGCCTGTCCATGGCGAAGAATGTGAACCACTGCTAGAGGACGCTCCAGGTCCACTAATATTTTATGACTGCTGCTGTGAATTCTGTGCAGCATTACCATTTTGTGCATCTACATCATCAATCACATTTACTGGTTTATACCAGCTACTCATCTCATCAAAAACAACATCTCTGCTCACTGTAAACTTACGAGTAGAAGGGTTATAACATCTATACCCTTTTTGCTGCAAAGAGTAACCAATAAAGATGCACTTCTCAGCTTTTGGATCCAACTTGGATCTCAGCTCATCTGGCACATGTACATAGGCAATGCAACCAAAAATTTTCAAATGAGAAATATCTGGTTTCCTACCAGTATACCTCTCCTCTGGAGTCATTCCATGTATTGCTGCAGTGGGAGTGCTGTTCATTATATAGACTGCTGTAGCAACTGCTTCAGCCCAATAAAAATCTGGCAAGTCTTTTTCATTGAGCATGGCACGAGATACCTCTCCAATATGCATGTTTTTCCTTTCTGCAATTCCATTTTGTTGTGGGGTATAACTGCATGAATATTGCTGCTTTATGCCATGCTCCTGCAAGAACTTTGCAAACTCATTTGAGAGGTACTCTCCCCCTCCATCTGACCTCAGGCATTTTATTTGCAGACCTGTTTCTTTTTCAGCCATAGCTTTAAGGGTTTTGAAATGCCCAAAAACTTCACTTTTCTTTTTCATAAAATACACCCAAACTTTTCTGCTATAGTCATCAATAAAAGTGACAAAATAATGACAGCCTCCAAGAGATGCAGCTTTAGTAGTCCACACATCAGAGTGGATTAATTCCAATGGCTTCTCACTCTCTTGAACATGTCTAGAAAATGGTTTCCTTGCCTGTTTTCCAAACTGACAGGCTTCACATACCTTATGCATTTCTGCAACCTTGAATTTTGGCAATCCTGCAACAATATTTTGGGCCTGCATTGATTTAAGTCACTGTACATTAACATGACCAATGCGTTTATGCCAGATATCAATATCTGCAACTACACCGGTCCCATGTGCAAACATTGCTGCACTCAATTCAGACATGTCTGCATCCAACGTAAACATTCTGCCCTTCTTCTTTCCTTTTGCTATCAAGCGACCTTTATTTTTCATATCCTCAACAAAGCATCCATGAGGATTAAATCTGACCTGCAAACCCTGCTCAACCATTTGACCGACAGAAACCAGATTCTTGGTGATATTCGGGACATGAAATACATCGGACAGGTATTTCTTTTTCCCATCCTGCATAGACAAGGGAATTTTTCCAATCTGCACAATAGGATGTGCAGTATCATCACCAGTCTCCACAAATCCTGGTTTTTCCATTTTCCTTGCATCCTCCATCCATTCTGCATGACCTGTCATGTGGTTTGATGCACCTGAGTCAACATACCATACATCATTGCTTTCTTCTGCACTTGTCACAGAATTGTTCATGTGCTGCACCATGAACAAATGCTCATTTCTGTCATCACCCTGTCTGCTAGAAGATGCATAATTCCCTTGTTGCAGTTTTCCATTCATGATGTCATTCTGCTTTTTATAGCAGTCTTTAGCCATATGACCCATTTTACCACAGTAGTAGCATTCAACATTACTGTTTGCATTTTGACCTCTTTGCCATCCACCACGACCTCTTTGGCTCCCCCTGCCTCTAGAGTTACCACGTCCTCCTCCATAGGACTGGTTTTCTTGAGTTTGCTGCATATTCTGATTTCTACCACGGCCTCCAAATCGGCCTCCTCTACCTCTGCCTCTACCTCTTCCAGCATTTGAGTAGAAGACAGCTTCTTTTGAAGTTCCTCCTGAAGAAGATGCACCACCATTTCTCTGTTCCTCAGAAATTAGAAGAGCAATCAACTCCTCAAAATCAGGAAATCTTTCACGAACTGAAATGGATGTCCGAAACTGTGCATAATCCTTTCCTAGACCATTCAAGGTCACAGAAACTAAATCATCATCTTCCACTGGCGACCCAATGGAAGCAAGTGCATCTGCAATCTTCTTCACCTTCATGTGGTAGTCGTTGATGCTCATATTTTCTCTTTGCACATTATGCAACTCTTGCTTGAGCTGCATTTTCCTGGCTTGAGTATTTGTGCTGTACATTTTTGACAAAGTATCCCATGCCTCCTTTGGCGTACTTGCATCCTGAATATGCACAATCATAGAGTCTGAAATGCTGATAGACAGCCAATACATAACTTTCCTGGCTCTCTCATGCCATGCTTTGAATGCCTGCATTTGCTGTTGATTGGGAACATCAGGAAGAACTGGTTCTTCTTCATTTCCTGCAACAAATTCCCAATATCCTTTTCCCATAAGGAAATTCGTCATTCTAAACTTCCATGCCTGGAAGTTGTTCTTGTCAAGCTTTTCAGTGACAATCTGTGAGAGAGAATCAGACGCCATTACAGAACACTGCGAAAAATTCTGTCACTGCAAAAACTCAGCTTCACCCTCACAAGGGCAAATCTGCAAAACTGGCGAAAGTGGTATTTAACCACACAGTCACTTCCTAGTGACGATTTTGCATCAACAAGCAACAGGGATGATTCTGTAACTCCCAATGTCTCTGCGCACAAGCATACGATGCGATTTCGACAGTAACTTTTCACTGACCTGTAGAACAGTGGTTGCACAGCATAAAACTTGTCAAGATTGTGGGAGAGAAGGAAGGAGTCTCGCTTGAAGCTTTCTTGCTTGCACAATGGGGGAAGACACACAAGGGTGGAGGCTGAAAACAGTTTTCCTCTTCTTAGTTGTGTAAGCCAAAAGAACTCTAGTACAAAGAAATAGAAGAACCCTCTATATGGGTCTCAAACCAAACTCAACTAACTAAGGTGGCATACTAACTGAGCCACAAACTAGAATAGATAAGGATAGCTATCATGTAGCTATTATTCATGGGCGGTGTACCAACCGCATCTGCAACTGACACGTCGGTGACATAAATACACAACGGTCACCCTGGCGTATCATGAGTGGAGCTCGATATCTCAACACTCCCCCTCGAGCTCAATCCCAATTCCTGCACACCAAGCAGGTCTCTGAACTTGCGCAGCTTCTCTACGCCCAATGCCTTCGTAAATATGTCAGCTACCTGATCCTCTGTGCTGACATAAACTAGATCAATAAGACCTAGTAAAACCCTCTCTCGCACATAGTGATAATGCACCTCAATGTGCTTTGTTCTAGCATGATAGACTGGGTTATTTGCCAAGTGTATACTACTCATGTTGTCACAATAAATGACAACTGGTCCATCTGTAGACTGATGCATATCATAAAGTAGCTTATGCAACCAAGCTACCTCGCATGCAGCCATTGCTGCACCCCTGTACTCAGCCTCTGTGCTCGACAAGGCAACTGTAGGCTGTTTCTTGCTGCTCCAAGTGACTGCAGCACTCCCAAAAGAGAACACATATCCACTGGTAGATCGTCTATCAGAAATACTACCAGCCCAATCAGCATCAGTGTATCCATGCAACTGTATCTGAACCCCAGTCTCATAAAATAGTCCATACTGCAATGTGGACTTCACATACCTGAGTATGCATCTAGCCGCATCCAAATGTGGTTTCCTTGGAGCCTGCATAAACTGACTTACCAATCCAACAGCATAGCTCAAATCTGGCCTGGTAATAGTCATATAAATCAAACTTCCTACTATGCGTCTGTACATAGTAGGGTCTTCTAGAAGCTCACCTGCATCTGTGCTCAGCTTCACATTCTGCTCCAAAGGAACTGAAATAGGCTTACAGCCTGTCATCCCATATTTGGACAGCATGTCCAATCCATACTGCCTCTGCAAGAGTTGTATCCCACTTGGTGATCTAATCACCTCAATGCCCAAGAAATAACGCAGCTCTCCCAAATCCTTCATCTCAAACTTCTGCTTCAATAGCATTTTCACATGAAGGATATCTTCATCACTGTCACCTGTCATAATCAAATCATCAACATAAATGACAAGTAGCATAATATCTTTCTCTGTTTTCCTCACATAAAGTGAGAAATCTGCCTTGGAAATCTGAAAGCCAATAGTGACAAGATACTGTCCTATCTTGTCAGACCATGCTCTAGGTGCTTGCTTCAAGCCATACAAAGCTTTCTTCAACCTGCAAACAAACTCAGGATGAACAGCATGCACATAACCTGGTGGCTGCTCCATATAGACCTCTTCTTGCAAATCACCATGCAAGAAGGCATTCTTTACATCCATCTGATGTAAAGACCATCCCTTTGATGCAGCCATAGCAATGACTGCTCTTACGGTTGCCATCCTTGCAACCGGACTGAATGTTTCTTCATAGTCAATGCCATATGTTTGTGCATACCCCTTTACTACTAATCTTGCCTTGTATCTGTTCACAGAACCATCTGCATTGTGCTTCACCTTATAAACCCACTTACAGCCAATTGCATTTTTACCTTTAGGCAAAGGTACCAATTCCCATGTAGCATTTGCTTCCAAGGCATCCATTTCTTCATCCATGGCTTTCTCCCATTTTTCTTTTCCCATGGCTTCCTCAAAAGAAGTGGGTTCTGGTTCCTGTATCACTTTAACCATATATGCATAGTGAATGGCTGTAAATCCATCATATTTCAGCCTATCCACAGGATACCTAGCTCTCGTAGACCTGCGCAAAGTAGGTTCACTCCCAGGTGCTCTCAAAACATCCCTGGTCTTCCTTACTCCAGGTGTAACAATAGAAGGAATACCCAACTCATCATCAATGCTCTGTTCTGAGCCACTGGATTCACCATCCACATAAGAGTGACCTGCATTCACATCAAACATGGGCTGATCAACCTTCTCTTTTCCTTTTCGTGATACCTGCATACCACTATCTGCATTGCTTTGAGAAGATTCTCCTGATCTCAATCTGCCTGTCCATGGCGAAGAATGTGAACCACTGCTAGAGGACGCTCCAGGTCCACTAATATTTTGTGACTGCTGCTGTGAATTCTGTGCAGCATTACCATTTTGTGCATCTACATCATCAATCACATTTACTGGTTTATACCAGCTACTCATCTCATCAAAAACAACATCTCTGCTCACTATAAACTTACGAGTAGAAGGGTTATAGCATCTATACCCTTTTTGCTGCAGAGAGTAACCAATAAAGATGCACTTCTCAGCTTTTGGATCCAACTTGGATCTCAACTCATCTGGCACATGTACATAGGCAATGCAACCAAAAATTTTCAAATGAGAAATATCTGGTTTCCTACCAGTATACCTCTCCTCTGGAGTCATTCCATGTATTGCTGCAGTGGGAGTCCTGTTCATTATGTAGACTGCTGTAGCAACTGCTTCAGCCCAATAAAAATCTGGCAGGTCTTTTTCATTGAGCATGGCACGAGACACCTCTCCAATATGTCTGTTTTTTCTTTCTGCAATTCCATTTTGTTGTGGGGTATGACTGCATGAATATTGCTGCTTTATGCCATGCTCCTGCAGGAACCTTGCAAACTCATTTGAGAGGTACTCTCCCCCTCCATCTGACCTTAGGCATTTTATCTGCAGGCCTGTTTCTTTTTCAACCATAGCTTTAAGAGTTTTGAAATGCCCAAAAACTTCACTTTTCTTTTTCATAAAATACACCCAAACTTTTCTGCTATAGTCATCAATAAAACTGACAAAATAATGACAGCCTCCAAGAGATGCAGCTTTAGTAGTCCACACATCAGAGTGGATTAATTCCAATGGCTTCTCACTCTCTTGAACATGTCTAGGAAATGGTTTCCTTGCTTGTTTTCCAAACTGACAGGCTTCACATACTTTATGCATTTCTGCAACCTTGAATTTAGGCAATCCTGCAACAATATTTTGGGCCTGCATTGATTTAAGTCACTGTACATTAACATGACCAATGCGTTTATGCCAGATATCAATATCTGCAACTACACCAGTCCCATGTGCAAACATTGCTGCACTCAATTCAGGCATGTCTGCATCCAATGTAAACATTCTGCCCTTCTTCTTTCCTTTTGCTATCAAGCGACCTTTATTTTTCATATCCTCAACAAAGCATCCATGAGGATTAAATCTGACCTGCAAGCCCTGCTCAACCATTTGACCAACAGAAACCAGATTCTTGGTGATATTCGGGACATGAAATACATCAGACAGGTATTTCTTTTTCCCATCCTGCATAGACAAGGGAATTTTTCCAATCTGCACAATAGGATGTGCAGTATCATCACCAGTCTCCACAAATCCTGGTTTTTCCATTTTCCTTGCATCCTCCATCCATTCTGCATGACCTGTCATGTGGTTTGATGCACCTGAGTCAACATACCATACATCATTGCTTTCTTCTGCACTTGTCATAGAATTGTTCATGTGCTGCACCATGAACAAATACTCATTTCTGTCATCACTCTGTCTGCTAGAAGATGCATAATTCCCTTGTTGCAGTTTTCCATTCATGATGTCATTCTGCTTTTTATAGCAGTCTTTAGCCATATGACCCATTTTACCACAGTAGTAGCATTCAACATTACTGTTTGCATTTTGGCCTCTTTGCCATCCACCACGACCTCTTTGGCTCCCCCTGCCTCTAGAGTTACCACGTCCTCCTCCATAGGACTGGTTTTCTTGAGTTTGCTGCATATTCTGATTTCTGCCACGGCCTCCAAATCGGCCTCCTCTACCTCTGCCTCTACCTCTTCCAGCATTTGAGTAGAAGACAGCTTCTTTTGAAGTTCCTCCTGAAGAAGATGCACCACCATTTCTTTGCTCCTCAGAAATTAGAAGAGCAATCAACTCCTCAAAATCAGGAAATCTTTCACGAACTGAAATGGATGTCCGAAACTGTGCATAATCCTTTCCTAGACCATTCAAGGTCACAGAAACTAAATCATCATCTTCCACTGGCGACCCAATGGAAGCAAGTGCATCTGCAATCTTCTTCACCTTCATGTGGTAGTCGTTGATGCTCATATTTTCTCTTTGCACATTATGCAACTCTTGCTTGAGCTGCATTTTCCTGGCTTGAGTATTTGTGCTGTACATTTTTGACAAAGTATCCCATGCCTCCTTTGGCGTACTTGCATCCTGAATATGCACAATCATAGAGTCTGAAATGCTGATAGACAGCCAATACATAACTTTCCTGGCTCTCTCATGCCATGCTTTGAATGCCTGCATTTGCTGTTGATTGGGAACATCAGGAAGAACTGGTTCTTCTTCATTTCCTGCAACAAATTCCCAATATCCTTTTCCCATAAGGAAATTCGTCATTCTAAACTTCCATGCCTGGAAGTTGTTCTTGTCAAGCTTTTCAGTGACAATCTGTGAGAGAGAATCAGACGCCATTACAGAACACTGCGAAAAATTCTGTCACTGCAAAAACTCAGCTTCACCCTCACAAGGGCAAATCTGCAAAACTGGCGAAAGTGGTATTTAACCACACAGTCACTTCCTAGTGACGATTTTGCATCAACAAGCAACAGGGATGATTCTGTAACTCCCAATGTCTCTGCGCACAAGCATACGATGCGATTTCGACAGTAACTTTTCACTGACCTGTAGAACAGTGGTTGCACAGCATAAAACTGGGCCTTTTTCTGAGTGCGTGCAGAGAACTTCCGCCTCCAAAACAGGCCCCGAAATGGCCTCAAATCAAAAAAACAAGGTCATCGAGGGCAAAGGCCTTCTCCCGCAGCATATACTGCCCTCTTGCTTCACCGCGAAGGGCGTCTCAACCTGAGACAATGCACTCCTGCACTTTCCGGCTGTGCTACCTGCAGAGATCTGCTCCCAAAACAGAAAATGAAAGCAATACTGCTCCTCTTACCAGAACACCGCGAGCTTGGCTTGCTTTCTTGAGCTCCTTACCACGAACAAGGCTCTGATACCATGTCAAGATTGTGGGAGAGAAGGAAGGAGTCTCACTTGTAGCTTTCTTGCTTGCACAATGGGGGAATACACACAAGGGTGGAGGCTGAAAACAGTTTTCCTCTTCTTAGTTGTGTAAGCCAAAAGAACTCTCATACAAAGAAATAGAAGAACCCTATATATAGGTCTCAAACCAAACTCAACTAACTAAGGTGGCATACTAACCAAGCCACGAACTAGAGTAGATAAGGATAGCTGTCATCTAGCTATTATTCATGGGCGGTGTACCAACCGCGTCTACAACTGACAAGTCGGTGACATAAATGCACAACGGTCACCCTGGCATATCACGAGTGGAGCTCGATATCTCAACACATATTACCCAAGGGGAGTTGAGAATATGGAACCCTTGAGTATATTCACATATCGAATCTCAATAACATAGAATGGCCATTGTGTAGTAGCGACATTTTGCACATGTGTAGCACAGAAATATTCGCAGACATATTGAAATCTACGAAGCCAAGCATCGGCTCAAAGAATGTACATCTAAGCTGGTTCATACTGATTGCAATTTTTGCATACATGTTCAAGGAAGGTAAGGGTTTGAGATGTACCAAAAGCACGCATGCCATAAAAAATACATTAAAGGACTATATAACAAGGATTCTAGGCAAAACTTGGACATAAAAAATAACTTACAGTCCTAACACAGTGGAGTGTCGAGTCACAACAAGGGACATGGCTTTCAGGTAAAAAATTTCTCCCTTAGTTGACTATTATCTTACTTTGGGATGAATTGGCTAACTTTCATTTCCAATTATAGGTACTTTGTCGCACGACAAACTTTATGCCTAGTATTCAAGTATCGTAGATCGAGGATGCTCAAGGGTAAATGGTTGTGCCTTGATCAAGACATGTGTGAAAGTGCAGCTGTGGATGTTGCTATCATTTGTGAGGGCCGCAAGCCCCAAGTGTTGCAAATGGAGGATGATTGGCCCTTGAGTATAATGCGCTAGAAAATCACAATGTTAATGCAGAATCCACCTGTTAGCTTCTATTTTAAAGTAGATGGTAGGAAAATTCAAAGCCAAGCTGAGGATACTATTACCAGCGGAAAGTGTGTGGCTCCACATATTTTAGAAATTGTAGAGTCTCCCTAAAAATCCCAACACCACAAGTTGTAATATCCAACACTTGTAAATTTTTGGATTTTTTGGCCAATAGAATATTGTCACTTCAAACTTGCAATATTTAAAAATTATGGTATCTATGAAAAATCATACACTTGTTATACACTTTCCACATCAACACATTTACATATGCATGTAAAATTTACAAAGATGTAAGTAAAGCCATAACTAAATATCGTATGCAAACAACCCTTAATGGTTTAAAACTTAAGGTTTTTAAGGTAGAACTAGTTTAGTTTTTGTTTCATTGTTTCATTTCACACTTTCTCTCTTCATCTCTTTATATCCACCACATCCCTCCTACCTGCTACAATGGATGCTCGCGCACACTTTGATGAGTGGATCCACGAGACTATCTTTGCTAACCAAGGTGACGAGTTATTCTAGGTTTTCTCTAAGAGCTTCAACCTTGAAAGCGTGCTCTCATCGCTGGATCCCCCCCTTCAGGTTTTGGAAGGCTTTGTGAGCACCATTGCTACATGCACATACTCCATCGAGAGATCCGACATGACTTGGGTGCCTCTGGAACAGCTCATGGTATTTCAAGCAGGGAAGAATCACCAAAAAGTGGTGAGTAGTTGTTTGGCCCATGTGGATCCTTCGCATAGAGTATGCAATATTCCCATGGGAAGTGCACCAGGTACATCACCTTTGGATCTCATGGAGTGTGATTGCGCATTGGCAATTTACCTCCTTGCATAGGATACACCCCTAGGGGAGGAGAGCGATGAAAATACAACTCCACAAGTTGTTTCAATCACATACATGGGAGAAGAACCGATTAAAGAGCTCATAAATGTTGAAGAGGAACATGGAGTGGTGACAGAGCAAGGATTGGCTCTCATGATGCCATCTTCTTTAGAACAGCCACAAGTCGACAAACCCAATCTCCTTGACACCCATTGAAGTAGATGGTGTATAATACTTACTTCTATCATATGCATTGCAATACTTGGAAATGAAGGAAGAAGAGTTGTTTTCTATCCTAGTCAAGGATTCAATGGAAGACCTGATCAATTATGATTACACGGATGTGCATTCAACAATGGCAGAGATTGGAAGATATGATGGCACAAGCTTAGATATTGTGAGTGCAATCATAGTAGCACAGGATCATATAACCTCGGTTGAAGAAGATTACCTTGTGCCCGATGCTGAACTTGAAGCACTACAGCATGATTTATTTGGACCAAGGCCCCAATTCCTACCAAGGATTTTGTAGATCCCTCTGCCCAAAGAGGTGCCTCCCTGAGATAGGAGGAAATGAAGATACAAGATGATCTGGAGAAGGTGATATTTCTAACTACCATATATTTTTCTGTAATGAAACTTGATGGCAGGGTGCATCGAGTCCCCTAGAGTCCACCGGTGAAATCTTGGCAAAAAATGATGCATGCAAACTGCCCTGGCGTCTGGGGCTACTTTTTGATCTTGGCAAAAAATGATGCCTGCAGCTGCCCTGTCCGAAGTCTGGCGTCTGGGGCCACTTTCTGTTCATCGGTGGACTCCGGGGGACCCGACACACCCTACCATCAAGTTTCATCACTTTTTTATAACTCTAGGTTAGTCACTAAATATATTGTTTGATTTGACTTTGTCATTTAGGACATACTGTATATAGATGACTTTGCATCAAGGCAAGGAGGAGCTCGACATGCAGACTGACGTAAGGATTCAGCTCTTAAGGAGTACATTGGTAACCTTTTTACAGATTTGGTGGTTTTCCATAAGAAGTGCTCACCAGGAGGGGAAGAAATAAGTATGAAAATTTGAGCTTTGACCAAGTTTAAACCTTTTCGAGCGATACATGTGACATCTAGCTTAGAGAAGGTGGTGCTAAGCAAGCAGTTAAAGCTTATTTATTTGTTTGATCAAATGCAGGGTGGAGCTATGTGTGTGCTTGTGACATTAGGCGACCTTACTAAAGTGTCGGATTCGCTTCTCCTGGAGAAAGAGCTGAAGGGGGAGCACATCATTTTTGAAGCAAAGAAGGAACTTATATTTTCATTGAAAGTTGGCCCCTCCTCTCCACTGAAGAAAAAGCCAAGGAACAATTGAGAGTTCTTGTTGACTATCGACTTTTCATATCTACCATCACTAACAATCATCACATGTATTTTTCTTGATGAATATAAGATACTTTACTTTGTCCCTACAAATAAACATGTATTAAATAAATATGTGGTTCGTATAAGTGTGACAATAATGTGTGGTACATGAATGATGCATTTGTATACGTTAACATAATTCAACGCGTAGTACTGCACTTGCGATTGTGTAAGTGTGACGATAATGTGTGGTACGTGAATGACGCATCCATATATATTAACATAATTCAACGTGTATTACTAATTTTGATGCGTTCGTACGTTGAACAAAAATTAAGAGTCATGTGTTTCAAGAAACAAAACAAAAAAACTTTATTCAATTATTTGAATTCAGTACACATCGTATGAGATATTATGTATACATAAATAAATATTCCAATGTGGCAGAGTACAAAATTTTTTGGGCTTCCAAGATGTTATGGCATTGTAACACCCATTAAAAACCTTGCATCATTAATCTAGTAAACTATGGCGGGGTCCCCTTGCCGTGTCAAAGCCAAATGATAAAGTTAATATCTTTGTCTGTGATTGTAACACGCTTTGCATGGATGGCTGCAAGTTTTGTATCATCAAACAAGTCGATGAGAAACCCCTCTGCAGCAGTTTGTAGGGCCTCCATGGCTGCAGCAGTCCACCTTCCTGCTGGTGGCCATCCCACACTCATGCCCAAAATATTCCTATCCCTTTCAGCTCCAAGTCTTGCATGACTTCTCGAATAACTTTATGAAAAGAACTTTTTGGGATGAGAAGCTCGTATCCACGTTGGATTCTCCTTATCTCTCAAAGAGCGATAGTGCCCGGTTTCCATCTCCTCTTCTTCTCTAGTGGTCCTTATGCTCTACGGGGAGCACCTGTTGTGCTGCACTTGAAGAGGCTCCACCTTGTGCTCTAGGTGGCGGGCCTTGGCGTGATGTCTTCCCGGGGCCAAAACAACGACATGCTTGCTTGGTCCTTGCCATGCAAGGAGGGCAAGACGGAGAAGAGACAGAGGTTGGGGATGTGAAAATGGAGGAAGCAAAGAAATCAAGATGTGAAAATGAGAAGAAGAATGAACTTTTAACCCATTTAAACCCCAAAACTGGATTAATGGAGCTTCATACACACTATCCAATCGTGTGATCGTAAATACATAACCTTGTGTCGGAATGCGACGAAACTTCACACGCATACTCGTTGGGTGGCCAAGAGCCCTTTTTTTTTTGAAAAAAAAGTGCCTACAGATCCCTGGTCCGAAGTTTGGCTCCATGCCTACAGACCAGGGGTCTGTAGGCATTTTATTTTCAAAAAAAAAGGGCTCTTGGCCACCCAATGAATGCGTGTGTGAAGTTTCGTCGCATTCCGATATAGTTTAGTATTTTAAAAATTATCCCACACCAAAATTATGGATGGATTGATAATTGAGAAATCAACATTGCGACTAGTGGCCCTTAGGAACTTTGCACCACATAAACTATATAGAGGCACTAGAAGTAAAGTCTACAATAAGAAATGGCAAATTTTTGTATGTTATTCCTATTGAAATTGGCAGTGCTAACAAAAATTGTAAGTAAGAATTGAAAACACAACGAAGATGCACAGTCAAAGTTGAGAGCGAAGGACAAGTGTAAAATTTTAATTCATATTTTAATAGTTTTTCAATGGGACATAGTCATATGTCAAATGCACGAGGATAACACTATGCCAAAAAAGATAACATTGCAAACTGTGTTCATTCCATTAGAACAAATGCATCCTTCACTGCTTAAGATTTCTTACAAGTTGGAAGTCCTTGGGAGTTACAGTGAGGCGATTCGCATGTGTTGCACAACGTTGAATGAGCATTAGTCATCAAGTGAACTAAAAAGGCCTCTACAGCACACTGTAGAGCATGAAGACATTCTTTTGTGAAGTGATCAAGTCTATCCTGACCTTATACCAAAAATCACCTCCTACTTTTTGTGCAATAGAGGTCTTGCACAATCTCGTGAACAAGTCTCGAGAAGCTCGCCTTTAGAATGATGAAATCAAAAGAGCGTTGATACCTTCTAATTTCTCTCAAGGCCACTGTACCTGGCTTCCACTTGCATTTATTGTGGGAATGCTGAGGAGGACCCTTGTGAGGGCGACTTGAGGAAGGTGGATTAGGTTGAGAAGGGGGTGCATCTGAGCTAGTAGATGCTCCAAGGGGCTAAACACGATATGGGGCCCTAAGCGGAAGCTTATTTGCAACTACCTTAGACCGAGCCATCTTTCCTGCACAAGAGATGTGAGAACTCAATGAATAAGATAGAAAGTGAAACCCTCTTTTATATAACCCTAAACTGTGAGACTTATTCACATAGATGCACACTCTCTCTTTCTCTCTTAAACTATGAATTGCATTCACACTGACTCACATTGTTCATCTTACTATCTTAGCTCTTTTCGAACCCATTTGCTGCCTTGTCGAAGCCTTGTTTCTAGCCACTTGGCATGGTTTTCTTTGGCACTGGAGGCTTCATAACACACTCTTTTAGTGACACAACATGATTCCATCATGTCTACAGCCGATTCATCAACACTTTCATTTTCTCTCTTTTGCGAGAGTTTAGCTTCATCCGCTACTATAATCCTATACCACCAAGATAGCAATTGGTGGATCATTGGATTGCTACCATTCACCCCTCCACCATGATTAGTTTTTCTTTGGTATGCACCACGCACTATCCAATGTGAATTTTCCATCCCTTGTGTGGACCAAATTCCAGTGCTTCCCTTTTCTGCAAAGTATGGCCCATGTGCCTCAAGGATATGCTACAAAGACACATATCACACATGAGTAAAACTATGCTCAATAGTTTATACAATTCATACAATTTTAAAATATTAACTTAGTACACACCATGTAATGTGTGATAGAGCTTTTGCAACATGCTTCCACCATGTTTTCGTAGAAGCTATGTACAGCATTGACAAATTCTTGCTTATCTTCATTGTTAAACACCATCTTGCGAAGTAAGGGAGCCAATTTGTTAAGACTTATCCAAACCTTAGCTTTGGCCAATCTTGTTTTTCCTCCATTACTTCAATCAGGAATTGCAAAATGTAACTTTTTCCACCCGTCGTAGTCCTGCGACCTACGCACCATGACATTCCCTTCCTCATTGATGGGTATTGAGAGAAACTTCCTAGCCTTTGCTCCTCCAAAGCAAGGCTTTTTTGGCAAGTTACCAAATTTTCCTGATCTCTTCTCATCTTTTTCAATCGTCACTTGATGCTTGTGTAGCCCAATTTCTGATAGCACTCGCTCCACATTCCTACACGTTGCAATGGCTTCTTTTTTTGGTTGCATCCTATAAGCAAAGAAAATGTATTCATATACAAGTTTCTCCATGATTTTGACAAAAGTATGCAATGAAAAAATGTGAATACGATCTAGGGGAATGTTGAAGATGGGTTTCCAAGTGGGATCTTCTCTATTGTGCATCGGTGCAGCACTTGTTACCTTTCGCCAGTTCTTCTTTCCGTCCTTTCCTTCCACCCTTTCTGTCAAGTAATATAGGCATGGATTCTTTGTATTTGCACCATTGGAGATTCCACACATGCATTTTAAAGTTTTCAAGTCTCTTGCAAGATGCCATTCAACCAAGTATTGACCATACCCTTCAACCGAGAGCATCTCACCATGTTCCTGATGATCGATGATGCTTGGAATGCTTGTGTGCATAAAGAATAGCTACAACACCTCAAATGTTTCCTTAGGAACTTCAAATGCAATGAGCCACCACACATGGTGCTCAAATTGAGCACTAAAGTTCCATGGGTTGTTCTTGTCGAATTGTAAAGCTCTATTCATTAGAGTTACACTAACTCTTTCAAGCTTTACTCCTTTGACGACCTCACTTTCATCTAATTTTATAACAAACTGCAATTTACCATTACATTCCTCAATAGACATATTGTAGTACATTACCATTGCCGACTGCACCTTGTTCAAATCTAAATAGTAATTATTGAGTTTGGTGAACTTCACCTCATATGCATTTTTGGTCCCAACCTTTAGTATTTTCACACATTGAATATGCATGGGATCTCCTATCAACTCCAAAACCTTTGTATTAAGTTGCCGTCGAGCCTCTATTAACTTTGAAGGCTGAGAAAGAGGCACGATTCTATTTCTCTTCAGCACACAACCAAACCCAGCCTTCACACTTTGAATATCTTTGAGTAAGTCGTGCTAATGCCGGCCCTGTCACAAATAGATTGTGCATCCACAGCTGAGAACTCATTTGACACATCTTTTAATATGCACTCAATCACCTTTTCCTTCACAGCCTTAAACTTACGTTTGCTCAAAGCGTTTTCCAGTGTACTTGCCTTCAACAATCTACTAATACACGATCCAACCTCACCCTCACCTAGGTTCTCTTTTTGAGCTACCTTACATGCTTTGATACGTTGCTTCCACTGGCCACTATTCACAATTAACTCATTGATTGGCTTCTTCTTTCATTTGTGCTCCTGTGTTAGCTTGCTGTTGATCTTTCTCAAGTCTTCCAATTGTGCATTTTCCTTCTCATATGAGATACCAATGTCATGGATAGTGTCCTGCATTGAAATAATTTGATTATTTTGTTGAATTACAGTGTCATTCAGTTGTACCACTTGTCCTATGAACTATTGTATATGAAATTGATGTGCATCGATCACATCATGGCAATTTTTTATGGTTGCCTAGCAAATTGTAAATACTTTGAACGCCTGATCATTGAGCCGCCTAGTATAACCAAGTAACCCATTTTCAATCTCACACACATACTTCAGCAAATTTGTGATTCCTGAGAAAGTTGGAGGTCTATTGTTTAAGGGGTCAATTGGGTAGATTCCCCCATCACCCCACAAATCCACATGTTTCGATCCCATTTGCCTGTAACTCTGCAAAACTTGAGGGTTGACACTAGTATGCTGGGTTCTTTTGAATAATGGGGCATATTCAATCTCTACCTCAATATGTAGCTCCTTCTTTCCTGTATTCATTTTACTATTTATAGAAACGGGCGACCTACTTGGTTGTCACAAGAGGTAGATTGGAGATGCACAAAGAGGCACACAAAGGTGCCAAGGGAAAGGAGGGTGTAAATAATTCACTCTATTAATGAAGGTTGCATAAACACAGAGAAGAGGTCACAATAGAGCCATGAGAGAGTATAGATATGGGGAAAAATAGCTCAGAGGGTAGGGATGTCCAAGTCTTTTCATATTTTAGATATTTCTATTTTGCCTCCAAAATCATCTCCAAAAAATAGGAAATTTGACCAGTTGGTTTGTTTTTTGACCAAAAGCTAGGATATAAAAAATCCCCAAAATATCTTAAAAGAAACTTCTGAAATTTTATTTTCCTTGTTCTCGATTAAAAAATCAATTACCTCATATCTACTAATCATTTTGATTTGAAAACGAAGCACCACACTCCCGTAACTAACACCTTTTTAATATAAAATTCGATTGAAAAAAACTTCTTCAATGAGGAGAGAGAAGGAATCTGAGTATATCTTTGTAGATAATATAAAAAAGGCAAAATGAGATTGCAAAAGTGGAGAGAGAGGAGGATTATTTTACTATTCTTCTCTCCTCTTTTCCTTGTTTTAAGGAGGAGAGAGGGGGGGCTAAAAGGCCCATTTGTGAGTTCATTTTATCCCTAATGTGAGGGAAAAATGCCTACTGGATGCAAGTGGGTCTATGAAGTAAAATGTAACTTCTGATAGCTCACTAGAGAGGTACAAAGCCAAATCAGTAATGAAAGGATATGCCTAGCAGGATGGGCTAGATTACAAGGAGACCTTTGGTTCGATTACTAAGATGGCAACTATATGGATTGTTATCGCATTGGCTATATCATCCAAAGACTAGAATCTTTATCAAATGGATGTGAAAAATGCTTTCTTAAATGGTGATTTGGTAGAAGAGGTTTATATGGATCAGCGAGAGGGCCATTTGGATCCCTACTATCTATCGTATTAGATTGAAGAAATCATTGTATGGCTTAAAGCAAGCCCCATGAGCATGGAATGCTAGGATTACTTCCTACTTGTTGTAGTCACTTGTAGGTAAAGCTAATCACAACCTATTTACTAGGAAAACAAAGACAAGGATATGTGATTTTGGTACTCTATGCAGATAATCTATGATCACAGGTGATGATATATAGGGCATTGATGACATAAAAGCTATTTTGTAGAAAGAATTCCAGATCACAAAATTGGGAGAGATGAATTTTTTCTTAGGGATTGAAGTTATGTGTACACCTCATGGGATATCAATGGTACAAAACAATATGCACAAAATATGTCGAAGAAGTATGGTAGGCTGGAATGCAAACCCATGGACACACCACTGGAGTAGAATATAAAGCTAGCTATTAATATAGAGAATATGATAGAGAATGTGATATGTATAGACAGGTTGGGAGTTTGATCTATCTCACTATTGCTATACTAGACTTGAGTTATGTAGTTGGTTTGATCGGTCAGTTTATGTAGTAGCCAAGGAAACCTCACCTAGATCCTGTGAGGAGGATTTTGAGATATGTGAAGGTTACATTGTCTTATGGACTGTTCTATGAGCATGGTAAGCCTATTGAGCTTATAAGTTATTATGACACAGATTGGATTGGCTGTATGTATGATAAGAGATCAACCAGTGGATATGCATTTGGACTTGGAAGAAGCATGGTCAGCTAGAGTAGTAAGAAACAACCAACTATGGCTCTCTCAAGTATAGAAGCAGAATACAACGGTGTAGCATTGACTGCATGTGAGGCTGCTTGGTTCCTCAAGTTGATGGATGACTTGGGGATTAGTATGGATAAATTACTCAAGTTGTATTGTGATAACATGAGTAGTGTGCTCTTGGCAAGAAATCTAGTCGCACATAGAGGTCCATTACCACTTCATCAGGAAAAAGATGGTGCTTGGAGGCAAGATAGAACTCATACATGTGAAGACTAAAGAGACCAAGTGGTGGATATCTTTACCAAATCACTTGGTATAGGTAAGTTTACTCATTTTAGATCACTACTTGGGATACAAGCACTGACTTGAGTTTGAGGGGGAGTGTTATATATAATTTTGGTCCTTCTGAGGGTTTGGTAGTGTAGACAATTCTAAAATAAAGAAAGATTTTGATTTTCTTGTAGTTTTGGTAGTGTTATTAGCTTTGATAACTTAGGTTCTTCTAACTATTTTTGTAGTATTTATAGTTTTAAGCCTTGTTTATTCTCAAAATATTGGTGGCTTTGGTTGCTGTGGTAACTCTATTAGTTATGAAAGTCCTTATGGTTGTAGAGGCATAGAGTTATGTAAAGGATATTTTAGATATAGTTTCCCATCAATCCATAGATATATATTCATCTTTCCTTACAACCTATAAAGTTCTTTGGATGTAGAAAACATGAGACATGGTTTGTTTTTCTTACTTAATGGCTCATACTCACGATCAAGCTCGACATGGAGGTGATATGCCTCTCTCTTATATCTCTTTGATGATGATCCAAACATTGCCGTCTCCCTTTAATTCCACCCTAGCCATCCCCATTCGTGGTGTTGATTGTGCCCCAATCATATGTGTTTGTGATGTTGATTCAGCTTCATCCATCCTTGTTTGTAATGTTTGTGAAGTTGCTTTAAGAAAAATGAGGGAGAATACATGGAAATCTTCCAAACGTAATGTGGCAGTGTCATAATGCTATGAGGACACAGTGTGAAAAAGCATGGAATGCATCAGCATATGACTTTCTTATTGATTAAGAGAGTCAATGTGATCTAAGTCATTAGTACTAGTGTAAGTGGCATGAATGGTCCAAAAATACTAGATTTTTGAATCATTTTAGTCTATTTTTTATACTATTATAAAAATTTGAAAAAGTTAAAAAAACTTCTAGATTAGGACGGCATGCAAAAAGCAAGTTGCTTTTTCAGCCAGTTATGGGATTTTTCATTAAATTAAAAGACAGATTGGCGAAATCATATGCGTTGTGATTGCTATAGATAAGCTAATAACTGCACTTTGAACAAAAGAAGAAGAAGGAGTGAGCTAGGAGATCCTGGAGCACGTATCTTGGGGCTTTACCCCCTTCCGAAGCCAATTGAGCCATTAGATTTGGGTTCCGAGCAACAGAGTAGGAGCTGTTATTTGGATGCACATTTTTGTTCTACAAAGGAGCTTTAGGAGATCTAATGCCTGGAGATTGCTTCTGAGTAGTGCCAGACAAAGGATTATTGGTTTTGTCAATACATATTGATTCAATTCATTGTGTTTTGTCTTTTTCGTATTTACCTCTTGTCTATTCTTTTTCTTCTCTTCCATCTCCTATCTCTACTTCCTTCTATCTCTGATCCCCGGTGGATACGGCATTTCGACAAAAACCCCTCTGACATTGGTAAACCCAACGTGAAAGGTCGTCAGAAGAAGAAGGAAAGACAAGATGGGAGAACCTTCAAACACAATCTCCAGTGATGTTTTGCAACAATTGGTGTAAAATAGGAATATGCTTATGCAGGTACAACAATAACAACAGGTTATGCAGGCCTCTACTCAAATAGAAACTGTTGTGATGAATGCTCTTCAAGCAGTTGAACGTGAGATGAAGTTGTTCAATTGGCACTAATGTATCTGCATATGTACATACCTATGACAACTCATCTTTTGGAAAGATGGCAAGATCCATGTACAAGAAATGAGATTGCTTCTTGCTTTGAATTTTGGAAATGGAGGTATGCAGAAGTTGTTGGAAGACTTGGCTATTCAAAATGCTTATGTTGCAGCACATGCTTCTACTTTTTGTCTACAGTTGGATAGAATGCATGGCCAAGTGATGGTTGGTCCAAAGGATGAAATATGGACACATGCTTTAGATGTAGCTGAAAAGAGAAAGGTTACTGATAGTGAAATGACTCATGCAGGGCAAGACATTCGTGACATAATTAGTTGGAAATCACCGATAGATGCATATTCAGTGGATGCATAGCTAGAAAAAGGGAAACACATGGATGCACTTGTTGAAGAGAAATAGATGAGATATGAAGATAATTCAGGGATATCTAAGAAGTGACAAGAAGAAGTATGGATTTGTCTAAAGATACAAATCAGCCATCTCTCGAGTATGTTATAGAAAAAGTTTTGCAGGAGCAAAAACAGGATAGCAAGCAAGAGGATAAACAATAGGGATATAAGCTATAGTCTAATATTGAGACAGTTATGGATACCTTGGAAGATCTTGTATTGGAAGATTCAGCCATTGCATCTATAGATTTTCTTAATGTATCTAAAGAGATTTACAAAGATCATGTTTTACTTGATGCAGGGAGTCAAAGGGAGATTGATGACTTGTTGGATGCACATGATTTGCAGGATAAAGTTATTACCTATGAGACAGTTCATGAGCTTGAGGATATGCCACTCACACTAGTACTAATGCCACTCACACTAGTACTTTTTGATATGCCTATTTTTGGATATTTTTGGATAATATAAAAAATAGGCATATCCTCAAGCTCATGAACTAGTAATTTTAGCCTATTTTTGATCTTATTATAAAAATTTGAAATAGTTAGAAAAGCTTCTAGATTAGGATGGCATACAAAAAGCAAGTTTCTTTTTCATCCAATTATGGGATTTTTCATTAAAAAGATAGATTGCCGAAATCGTGCACGTCGCAATCATTGTAGACAAGCTGAAAACTGCACTTTGAACTGGAAGAAGAAGAAGGAGTGAGCTGGAAGATCCTGGAGCAAGTGTCCTGGGGCTTTACCCCCCTTCCGAAGCTAAGGGAGCCATCAGATGTGGGTTCCGAGCAGCAGAGAAGGAGCTGTTATTTGGATGCACGTTTTTGTTCTATGAAGGAGCTCTAGGAGATCTAATGCTTGGAGATTGCTTCCGAGTAGTGCCAGACAAAGGATTACATATTTTGTCAATACATATGATTTAATTCATTGTGCTTTGCCTTTTTTATGTTTACCTCTTATCTATTCTTTTTCTTCTCTTCCATCTCCTATCTCTACTTCCTTCTATCTCTGATTCCTGGTGGATACGACCTTTTGACAAAAACCCCTCCAAAAACAGGCACAACTTAGGGCTTCACATAGTCTTTTGGCTCATCTTTTGATAAAAAGAGACTACGTCATTAATTCCAGTCGATTTAGATATATGGCCATCATGTTTTGAGCTTTGGACACTTAATTCCAAGAATTGACCTCTAAACCCTTAATTAAGGCTAATTGACAACTTAAAACTATGGAGTAATTTGTGTATTTTGGAAAAAAAAAACATAAAGTTTTAACTTTTTAGTAATTTTTATTGATTTCTGAATTATCTCTCTCTATGTTGAGGTGGAATTTCTTACAAGGCCCAAACTTGAGTCCAAATCTCCCCTCATGTATACCTCAATATACATCTAATTGCATCCAAATGAGGCTTTCTAGGCATCTGCATAAACCGATTGTCAAGGCCAATAACATAGCTCAAGTTTGGTCTTGTGATAGTCATGTAAATCAAACTTCCTACAATCCTTCTAAACATAGTAGGGTCTTCTATCTCATCCCCAACATTAGCACTCAACTTCACATTTTGCTCCAAGGGTACTAAAAGTGGCTTACATGCTGTCATACCATACACGGATAACATATCTAAGCCATACTGCCTTTGGAATAGCCATATACCATCATCACATTTGATTACCTCAATACCAAGAAAGTATCTCAGCTCACCCAAATCCTTCATCTCAAACTTCTTCTTCAAAAGTCCTTAAATCCGAAATGCCATTGTCATTGTTATATGTAATAATCAATATCATCCACATAAGTGACTATGATGACCAAACTTACATTTCCCTTTCTCACACAAAGTGAGTGATCAAAGCATCAGAAATATAAATGCCAATATTGACAATATGCTCTCCAATCTTGTCAGACCATGCTCTAGGTGCTTGCTCATAGAGCACCTTCTTTAACCTGCACAAAATTCCTCATAACTTGTTGGTTGCACTATATATACCACTTCTTGCAATTCACCACACAAGAAGTCATTCTTAATATCCATTTTATGCAAAATCCAACCTTTGGTTGCTACCAAAGCAATCACACATCTAATAGTTGCCATCCTAGCAACTAGACTAAATGCCTCTTTATAATATATGCCACATGTTTTAGCATGGACTTTTGTAACTAGCCTAGCCTTATACTTCCTAAAATTGAACCATCTGCATTATGTTTGATTTTGTAAATCCACTTACATCCAATATGTTTCTTGCCCTTATGCAAGGGTACTAAATCCCAAGTCTTATTGGCTTCTAACATAGCCATCTCCTCATCCATTGTTGTATCCCAATGAGCATGGCTAACAACATCCTTAACTACCTTCACCATATAAGAATAATGGTGAGTTGCATAACCTTTAAAACCAAATCTTTTAATAGGGTATCTAACCCTGCTAGACCTACGTGCCATTAGATCACTTAGTGAAGCTTTTACATTACAATGTTCTCTCTGTATGCCTGTGTCCTGACCAAAGGAATACCAAGCTCATCATCCAAACTCTCTAAACCACTAGAATCTCCATCAAATCCTAAATGACTTGTAGATATATCATTACCATCCAACACTTTCTTATTCCCTTTATCTTTACCTACAATACTTGTAGATCCACATGAAGATGTGGGGCTACTACTTAGTCTCCCAAAACCAAGGGCTAACTATAGGTATAGTACCAGATGATGTTTTTGGTCCACTAAGGCTCCATGATTCTTTCTTTTCTTTCTATACATAGCTATCATGATCATTATCATCATGTAATATATCACGAGTAGATGCATAAGGACTACTTATCTCATAAAAAATAACATCCGTGCTCACTCTAAACTCACCTCTGATAGGATTATAACAACGATACCCTTTTTTCTCTAAAGAGTATTCAATAAAATACAATTTTCAACCTTTGGATCAAGCTTCTTTCATAGCTCATCTAGCACATGAACATATGCAATATTGCTAAACACTTTTAAGTGTAGCACATGGGGCTTCTTGCCTACAAAACATTCTTTAGGGGTCATCCTTTGAATTGTATGTGGGAGTTATGTTCATAATATAGATAGCACTATAAAAAACTTCATATCAGAAATGTTTTAGCACATTTTTTTTAGCCATCAATGCACATGCAACTTTTATAATATGCCTATTTTTTCTTTCTACAATCCCATTTTGTTGTGGCGCGTACTTGTAAGTAAATTGTCTCTTTATCCCATGAGATCTCAAGAATCCACTAAAATCATTAGAGAGGTTTTTTCACCCTCCATCTGATCTCAAGCACCTAACTTTCAAGCCTATTTCTGTTTCAATAGCCACCTTGAAAGATTTGAAGTGCTCAACATCACTCTTTTCCTTCATGAAATATACCCATAGCTTCCTTGAAGAATCATTAATAAATATGAAAACTATTTACTACCACAAGAGATACATTCTATGTAGGCTCCTAAACATCTGTATGCACAACATCAAGTATATTTTTGCTCACATCTCTATTGACATGTGAAAAAGGTTGTTTGTCTGCTTAACAAACTGACATGCTTCACACACTTTATGAAATTCTACAAGTCTAAAATTAGAAAACCCTTTAACCAATCCTTTGGATTGCATTAATTTCAACCTTTGCACATTTGCATGTCCAATATGTTTATGCCATATTTCAATGTCTATAGCTACTCCTTTTCCTTTAGCATACATAGCATCATTCATTGTAGGAATTCCAATATCTAAAGTGAGCATGTGGTCAACTCTACTTCCTTTTGTGACCAACCTACACTTATCATTAAAATATTTTACAAAGAAAACGTTTGCATTAAATCAAGCCTATAACCCTTGCTCTACCATTTAGCCAATAGACACTAAATTATTTGTGATTGATGGCACATGTAATGCATCTGACTGATTGGCCATCATGCAAGGATAAGGAAACATTTTTAATGTGTGAAATTAGGTGGCATGAATCATCACCCATATGCACATAGCCTAGATTTTGTAAGTCCTACATCTCTCCAAACTATTCAACATGACTGCTCACATGATTAGATGTACCTGAATCGACATACTATACATCATCATATGTCCCCTTTCCTCTAACAACATCCATCATATACTACATAACAAATAGTTGCTCATTTTTGTCTTCATTTTGTTGTGAAGACGATGTATAGTTTCCTTGTTGCAATTTATCACTGCAGATATCATCCTTCTAAGCATAACAATGGTCTGCAATATGACTTGTTTTTTTTTAATAATGGCAAAGTAGAATTTCTAGAACTTGTGTTCTACCATCCACCTCTTCCTCTAGAGCTCCCCCTACCTCTAAAGTTTCCACAGCCACCTGAAACTTACATTTTACCAAATTGCTGATTTAGCATGTTTTGTTGGTTATCACACCACGTCCCATACCATAGCCTCTTGAAGAGGATCTGCCACATCCCCTTCTTGAACTTGAGTAAAATGCTTGGATCTTGTTGAGAATCAGCAATCACACTCACTAAACAACCTCTTTGTATGGAGCTTCAGGGCCAAGGACATGCAGGCTTACCTATCCCATATGCACAGTGGTGCCTACTGCAGTTTCCTACTTTCCTATAAAGCATTGTACTTGCTTCATTTTCTTAATGTAATGATAGTACTCTTTTCTTTTCAGTGAAGTGTCAATGTCATTGTCCACATATACAAGATTGTGTTTATGAGTCCAAGTCTCAATCTTGGAACCTAATTCACTTGTGTAACAAACAGTGTCTTTGTCTTCTCCATCATGAGTCCACACTTCTCCTTCCATCCACCATAACTCACTGTCATGCTCTAGATCCCGCATGTTTCTCAACAGTGGTATCAGAGCCCGGTCGGGCATGGCTCGGCTCGGCTCGGCTTAGCTCTCCTCTACTCTCTCTCAGCTCATGTTAATCTCTGGTCATCTTAGTTCCATCCCATGACTTCATCTCCCAACTCTACCCTCACTGAAGCTTCCATGGTAGCCATAGCCAGCAGCACCCTGTCAGATTGAGCTGCTTATATCTCACTCCACAGGTCAAATCTCTTGGAGCTTCCTTCTAGAAAAGTATTCCCCAACTCAAAAGCTTCCCTGTATCACATCAATCCATGACATTTGGCTATCTGAAGCTCATCATTGTGAAAATTCCCAGTCTCACTGCCATAGTCTTCAACTGTGACCTGCAGGACATACCCTCCATGGAGCCTTCATATCTCTCTCTGTAGAGCATATCTTCATGAACTTTCTTCTAGACATATCTTCCTCTACTTAGGGCGCTCCCTCCTGGCACAACAATCGACCAATTGGTGATCTACAGCCCTGGCATTGTAGACATTTGACATCGCTGCCCAAAACTGCACCGTGCCTGTTCGTCCACTTTGCGCACGCCATACAGGCCACGATCTTGATGAGGAGGATAGTGTCACGATTGTGGGAGAGAAGGAAAGAGTCTCACTTGAAGCTTTCTTGCTTGCATAATGGGGGAATACACACAAGGGTGGAGGCTGAAAACAGTTTTCCTCTTCTTAGTTGTGTAAGCCAAAAGAACTCAAGTATAAAGAAAATAGAAGAACCCTATGTATGGGTCTCAAACCAAACTCAACTAACTAAGGTGGCATACTAACTGAGCCATGAACTAGAGTAGATAAGGATAGCTATCATGTAGCTATTATTCATGGGCGGTGTACCAACCGCATCTACAACTGACAAGTCGGTGACATAAATACACAACGGTCACCCTAGCGTATCACGAGTGGAGCTCGATATCTCAACACTCCCCCTCGAGCTCAATCCCAATTCCTGCACACCAAGCAGGTCTCTGAACTTGCGCAGCTTCTCTGCGCCCAATGCCTTCGTGAATATGTCAGCTACCTGATCCTTTGTGCTGACATAAACCAGATCAATAAGACCTAGTAAAACCCTCTCTCGCACATAGTGATAATGCACCTCAATGTGCTTTGTTCTAGCATGATAGACTGGGTTATTTGCCAAGTGTATACTACTCATGTTGTCACAATAAATGACAACTGGCCCATCTGTAGACTGATGCATATCATAAAGTAGCTTATGCAACCAAGCTACCTCACATGCAGCCATTGCTGCACCCCTGTACTCAGCCTCTGTGCTCGACAAGGCAACTGTAGGCTATTTCTTGCTGCTCCAAGTGACTGCACCACTCCCAAAAAAGAACACATATCCACTGGTAGATTGTCTATCAGAAATACTACCAGCCCAATCAGCATCAGTGTATCCATGTAACTGTATCTGAACCCCAGTCTCATAAAATAATCCATACTGCAATGTGGACTTCACATACCTGAGTATGCGTCTAGCCGCATCCAAATGTGGTTTCCTTGGAGCCTGCATAAACTGACTTACCAATCCAACAGCATAGCTCAAATCTGGCCTGGTAATAGTCATATAAATCAAACTTCCTACTATGTGTCTGTACACAGTAGGGTGTTCTAGAAGCTCACCTACATCTGTACTCAGCTTCACATTCTGCTCCAAAGGAACTGAAATAGGCTTACAGCCTGTCATCCCATATTTGGACAGCATGTCCAATCCATACTGCCTCTGCAAGAGCTGTATCCCACTTGGTGATCTAATCACCTCAATGCCCAAGAAATAACGCAGCTCTCCCAAATCCTTCATCTCAAACTTCTGCTTCAATAGCATTTTCACATGAAGGATATCTTCATCACTATCACCTGTCATAATCAAATCATCAACATAAATGACAAGTAGCATAATATCTTTCTCTGTTTTTCTCACATAAAGTGAGAAATCTGCCTTGGAAATCTGAAAGCCAATAGTGACAAGATACTGTCCTATCTTGTCAGACCATGCTCTAGGTGCTTGCTTCAAGCCATACAAGGCTTTCTTCAACCTGCAAACAAACTCAGGATGAACAACATGCACATAACCTGGTGGCTGCTCCATATAGACCTCTTCTTGCAAATCACCATGCAAAAAGGCATTCTTTACATCCATCTGATGTAAAAACCATCCCTTTGATGTAGCCATAGCAATGACTGCTCTTACGGTTGCCATCCTTGCAACCGGACTGAATGTTTATTCATAGTCAATGCCATATGTTTGTGCATACCCCTTGACTACTAATCTTGCCTTGTATCTGTTCACAGAACCATCTACATTGTGCTTCACCTTATAAACCCACTTACAGCCAATTGCATTTTTACCTTTAGGCAAAGGTACCAATTCCCATGTAGCATTTGCTTCCAAGGCATCCATTTCTTCATCCATGGCTTTCTCCCATTTTTCTTTTCCCATGGTTTGCTCAAAAGAAGTGGGTTCTGGTTCCTGTATCACTTTGACCATATATGCATAGTGAATGGCTGTAAATCCATCATATTTCAGCCTATCCACAGGATACCTAGCTCTCGTAGACCTGCGCAAAGTAGGTTCACTCCCAGGTGCTCTCAAAACATCCCTGGTCTTCCTTACTCCAGGTGTAACAATAGAAGGAATACCCAACTCATCATCAATGCTCTGTTCTGAGCCACTGGATTCACCATCCACATAAGAGTGACCTGCATTCACATCAAACATGGGCTGATCAACATTCTCTTTTCCTTTTCGTGATACCTGCATACCACTATCTGCATTACTTTGAGAAGATTCTCCTGATCTCAATCTGCCTGTCCATGGCGAAGAATGTGAACCACTGCTAGAGGACGCTCCAGGTCCACTAATATTTTGTGATTGCTGCTGTGAATTCTGTGCAGCATTACCATTTTGTGCATCTACATCATCAATCACATTTATTGGTTTATACCAGCTACTCATCTCATCAAAAACAACATCTCTGCTCACTGTAAACTTACGAGTAGAAGGGTTATAGCATCTATACCCTTTTTGCTGCAGAGAGTAACCAATAAAGATGCACTTCTCAGCTTTTGGATCCAACTTGGATCTCAACTCATCTGGCACATGTACATAGGCAATGCAACCAAAAATTTTCAAATGAGAAATATCTGGTTTCCTACCAGTATACCTCTCCTCTGGAGTCATTCCATGTATTGCTGCAGTGGGAGTCCTGTTCATTATGTAGACTGCTGTAGCAACTGCTTCAGCCCAATAAAAATCTGGCAAGTCTTTTTCATTGAGCATGGCACGAGATACCTCTCCAATATGCCTGTTTTTTCTTTCTGCAATTCCATTTTGTTGTGGGGTATGACTGCATGAATATTGCTGCTTTATGCCATGCTCCTGCAGGAACCTTGCAAACTCATTTGAGAGGTACTCTCCCCCTCCATCTGACCTTAGGCATTTTATTTGCAGGCCTGTTTCTTTTTCAACCATAGCTTTAAGGGTTTTGAAATGCCCAAAAACTTCACTTTTCTTTTTCATAAAATACACCCAAACTTTTTTGCTATAGTCATCAATAAAAGTGACAAAATAATGACAGCCTCCAAGAGATGCAGCTTTAGTAGTCCACACATCAGAGTGGATTAATTCCAATGGCTTCTCACTCTCTTGAACATGTCTAGGAAAATGCTTCCTTGCCTGTTTTCCAAACTGACAGGCTTCACATACCTTATGCATTTCTGCAACCTTGAATTTGGGCAATTCTGCAACAATGTTTTGGGCCTGCATTGTTTTGAGTCGCTGTACATTAACATGACCAATGCGTTTATGCCAAATATCAATATCTGCAACTACACCGGTCCCATGTGCAAACATTGCTGCACTCAATTCAGGCGTGTCTGCATCCAATGTAAACATTCTGCCCTTCTTCTTTCCTTTTGCTATCAAGCGACCTTTATTTTTCATATCCTCAACAAAGCATCCATGAGGATTAAATCTGACCTACAAGCCCTGCTCAACCATTTGACCAATAGAAACCAGATTCTTGGTGATATTTGGGACATGAAATACATCGGACGGGTATTTCTTTTTCCCATCCTGCATAGACAAAGGAATTTTTCCAATCTGCACAATAGGATGTGCAGCATCATCACCAGTCTCCACAAATCCTGGTTTTTCCATTTTCCTTGCATCCTCCATCCATTCTGCATGACCTGTCATGTGGTTTGATGCACCTGAGTCAACATACCATACATCGTTGCTTTCTTCTACACTTGTCATAGAATTATTCATGTGCTGCACCATAAACAAATGCTCATTTCTGTCATCACCCTGTCTACTAGAAGATGCATAATTCCCTTGTTGCAGTTTTCCATTCATGATGTCATTCTGCTTTTTATAGCAGTCTTTAGCCATATGACCCATTTTACCACAGTAGTAGCATTCAACATTACTATTTGCATTTTGGCCTCTTTGCCATCCACCACGACCTCTTTGGCTCCCCCTGCCTCTAGAGTTACCATGTCCTCCTCCATAGGACTGGTTTTCTTGACTTTGCTACATATTTTGATTTCTACCACGGCCTCCAAATCGGCCTCCTCTACCTCTGCCTCTACCTCTTCCAGCATTTGAGTAGAAGACAGCTTCTTTTGAAGTTCCTCCTGAAGAAGATGCACCACCATTTCTCTGCTCCTCAGAAATTAGAAGAGCAATCAACTCCTCAAAGTCGGGAAATCTTTCACGAACTGAAATGGATGTCCGAAACTGTGCATAATCCTTTCCTAGACCATTCAAGGTCACAGAAACTAAATCATCATCTTCCACTGGTGACCCAATGGAAGCAAGTGCATCTGCAATCTTCTTCACCTTCATGTGGTAGTCATTGATGCTCATATTTTCTCTCTGCACATTGTGCAACTCTTGCTTGAGCTGCATTTTCCTGGCTTGCGTATTTGTGCTATACATTTTTGACAAAGTATCCCATGCCTCCTTTGGCGTACTTGCATCTTGAATATGCACAATCATAGAGTCTGAAATGCTGATAGACAGCCAGTATATAACTTTACTGGCTCTCTCATGCCATGCTTTAAATGCCTGCATTTGCTGTTGATTGGGAACATCAGGAAGAACTGGTTCTTCTTCATTTTCTGCAACAAATTCCCAATATCCTTTTCCCATAAGGAAATTCGTCATTCTAAACTTCCATTCTTGGAAGTTGTTCTTGTCAAGCTTTTAAGTGACAATCTGTGAAAGAGAATCAGATGCCATTACAGAACACTGCAAAAAATTCTATCACTGCAAAAAACACAGCTTCACCCTCACAAGGGAAAATCTGCAAAACTGGCGAAAGTGGTATTTGACCACACAGTCACTTCCTAGTAACGATTTTGCATCAACATGCAACAGGGATGATTCTGTAACTCCCAATGTCTCTGCGCACAAGCATACGATGCAATTTCTACAGTAACTTTTCACCAACCTGTAGAACAGTGGCTGCACAGCATAAAACTGGGCCTTTTCTTGAGTGCGTGCAGAAAACTTCCGCCTCCAAAACAGGCCCCGAAATGGCCTCAAATCAAAAAAACAAGGTCGCCAAGGGCTAAAGCCCATTCCCGCAACATATACTGCCCTCTTGCTTCACCGCGAAGGGCGTCTCAACCTGAGACAATGCACTCCTGCACTTTCCGGATGTGCTACCTGCAGAGATCTGCTCCCAAAACAAAAAATGAAAGCAACACTGCTCCTCTTACCAGAACACCGCGAGCTTGGCTTGCTTTCTTGAGCTCCTTACTACGAGCAAGGCTCTGATACCATGTCACGATTGTGGGAGAGAAGGAAGGAGTCTCACTTGAAGCTTTCTTGCTTGCACAATGGGGGAATACACACAAGGGTGGAGGCTGAAAACAGTTTTCCTCTTCTTAGTTGTGTAAGCCAAAAGAACTCAAGTACAAAGAAAATAGAAGAACCCTATGTATGGGTCTCAAACCAAACTCAACTAACTAAGGTGGCATACTAACTGAGCCACGAACTAGAGTAGATAAGGATAGCTATCATGTAGCTATTATTCATGGGCGGGGTACCAACCGCATCTATAACTGACAAGTCGGTGACATAAATACACAACGGTCACCCTGGCGTATCACGAGTGGAGCTCGATATCTCAACAGATAGGGCTTTTGAAGAGATTGAAGTAAGCTTTATTTCCATAAAAAAAGTTTTGGAAATGATCAACCATAGCTCCTGCAATCTGCAAAAAACCAGGCCCCTATCTGAAACCCTAAACTGTCAGCCATAGCCAAAATCTCTCAAGTTTTTTTTTCCTCATTCATTAGGGCCAAAAACGCTTCAAAAAATGCACTTTTGTTAATCACGGGATTAAGGAAAGGGCCAAAGAGAGTTCGCCACGTGTGCAAGAATATGGTATTCTTGTCTCCTCTTTTTTAGAGATAGTGGAGTCCATTTCGTGATTCTCTCTTCTTTTTTAGCCAAAACCCCTAAAGTCTTACATGTTTTGGAGTCCCAAAGACGTTATTTACTTACAAATCTAACAAAATACATGACAGAGATGTGATGAAATTAATAATGAGTTTTTTAAAAGTCGAGAGATCTTTCAATATTGTTTTTGGCGCCCAATACATACTCATTTGGGTTCTTGGCGCTACTTTTTAGTTCATTCACCCCTCTTTGAGCTTCTTTCTCTGCGCTTTCATTCTTTTCATGGCTTCCTCCAGGCGCCCTTCTCATTTAATACACTCTTGCACAGTCTATAGCCAGGGAGTAGATGGAAATTTTGAGCCCAAAACCTTTGCTGTAAACGATTGGGTTACCATGCTGCCATCTTACAAGGGCTCTCATAAGGTGAAAAGAAGAAAACGAGATGATATAAAACATCACTGGAAGGGGCGTATCATTGCCTTCAAAATTATGCCCGAAGGCTGGTTTGTCAAGGTGCAACATGTTTACATGGCCAAGGATATGCACTTGCCTCCAAACGAATGTGTTCCCCAACAAACACATTATAAGTTATAAGTTGAATAACGTATATAATTCTTTTCCATTTATGCAAGTTCTAACAAACGGTTCGTCATTGTAGATACCTTTCCATCAACAAGTATTGAATGGCAACCTGTGGAAAGCCTAAGTGGGACTTTCCATGCCATTCATAAGGTATTGGCAGACATTATTTATGCCGATCAAACTGTGTCTTTTTTTAGTGAATGCAAGGTTTTTATATATTATGCACAGTATGTGGTTCCTTCTAAAGCGGATAGGTATGGGAATATCGAAGATTTGCCATTGCCAAGTCTTTCATATCTAAACTGGGAGATTCCTGACAAGGTAACGGTGCAGAGTTTCAAATTCAAAATATCTCAGGATATTAAAAAGTCCATGACAGCTGGAAGGATCTCAAGAAGAATACATTTATCATGGTTTGTACCCCTCCATATCTTCGTGGCTTGCTTCAAAACAGCAAATTTACAAAGAACGAAGGTATCCTGGCTAAGTAGAAACTTTTCGGAAGAGGATTTGGACAACACTATAGGGACGCATTGGAAATCTAGAGAGTGCGACCATAAGGGTGATATCTTGAGGTGCAGTGCATGCCCTCAATCCTTGGCTTTGGCTTACAGTATCCCTCGCCAAACTCTTGCTTTGGGCTTTGATTACAGGAGATACAAACTAAGATTGGGTATTTGGGTTCCCTTGGATTCCGATACAGATTACACACCATATAAACTTGCGGTGCACGTTTTGCCGCATGAAGAAGTAAAGAAGGTGAATGTTACTTCCAATTGGAGTCTGAAATATGTGAGGGATACCTTGGAATTGCTAGACAATACATCCCCTAGATATAAGTTCAAAGTGAATGGTGTAACAATTGGTAAAAGAGCCGAGCGCTCTTTCTTTTGTACGAGTTGTTTGTCTCCCACAATTGTGAGTTTTGAGCCTTGAGAATGAAAACTTGACAGGAATTTATCTTAATAGACTGTCCTTAAGATATTTTTTAATGGGAACTCATAAGCTATCATGAAGCAAGTTGCCTTTCGAATGTGTATAAATAAAATGTACATTACATTCGATTTATAAGTGAAAATTTTCATTACACAATGAGGTACAAAAATTTCATATAAATGTACAAAGCCAAAATAATAAGGCTCGTGTATGCTTATGTTTGCTATTTTGATTCTTTATCGATTTCTTCAAATATATTTTTTCTCACAGGGCTTTTCTTTGATTGTTGAAAAAATTTCACCTTTACAGGTAGTCTCTTTTCTTGGGGCTTAAGAGGGGATGGATCAAATTTCAGAGGAGAGAGCATTGGCATTCCTTTTTTCTTAGACTCTGCAGCAGTGGTCCCATTGCCTTTGCCCTTGCCCTTGCCCTTGCCTTTACCATTGCCATTGTCCTTACCCTTTCCCTTGCTTGTGCCCTTGGCCATTGAAGTTTTGGGAGGAAGAGGGGAGTCAGGATCATATAGTGTGATTGCCTTGTCCAGAATCAGCTCAATGCATCTCTCCCTTATCCACCAAACATATGATTCAGGATAGTCTCTACACTGTAAGAATAAATGTTATAAGTTAGTGAAAAGAAATCATGATAAGGGTTACACAAACATCAAATGAAATTAACTTACATTCACTCCTTCTATTTGTAACAACTTTGAATCCACTGTTCTGCAAATGTTTGAGATAACTCTCCATCCACAAGAATGCGCATCGCTTTGCAATTGAACTTCTTATAGAAGAAAAGTATAAGGCCTTTGAGGATCAGCAAGATCCTCGTATGTTGTATCCAAAAATATAGAAACGAGTCTACCAGCACTGCAAAAGGAAGCTTTGTAAGTTCAAAATATTTTTTATAAATAAAATCAAAGTAAGTAATTTTCTTTCAACATACATTCGTGCTTGACCATGAACACCGCTGAGAGAATTCATAAAGATAATTTCCCTTGAAAGACAATTAATGTAGATGAGACTCCAATGCCCTCTGCAAATTCATAAAAGAGGTGAGTAGAAGGGTGAAAGCAAATGAATATAAATTTTCCTCTACAGAAAAAGAAAAATACCTTTCTACATAAGGGAAAAAGATGTGCTAATTTGTCACACTATCGAAGCTACGAAAAAATGGTGAAATATTAGAACCAGATTTTGCAAATAGTTCCACAGAGAGAAGTGGATCAACAATATATATGGTTCTTCGGATATCGAGAGTGAGAGAGGAGACCAATGCCTTGCAGTCAATAGCAAAAGCTATTCAATACAAATTTCATCCAAAATATACTTGAACCTATAAGACTTAACTTACGCAAAAATATATATATATAAGCCTTACCTTATGCAACAAAAAACCACGGAGTCAGATAGTTGGACATCCCTTTTTTCCAACATGGGCTTGTCCTCGGGAGATATACTAAGATATTCCTCCTCAGGTTCCGCAGAAACATTCACAAGAATCTGCCCATACACTTTGCCCATCCTCTCGCTGTTGACGGGAGCAAGTGATGCAGCTTTCCTCTTGTAAACATCGTCTTCAGTTTCAAACACCTCTTGATTTTTTTCACTCAAGAAAGACTCCTGCTGGGTGGCACCCCTTGTAGAGTAAAGGTGAGTAACATCCTCAACATTTAGCTTTTTCTCTTTCCTGGACAATTTTGGGGGAATGTTAAGGATTTCAAGGGCTTTTTGATCATTGGAAGGCAAGGGCCTCAGCACTTTGTCAAACCTATACCTGACTCTGCTGATGATGCTGAAATCTTTATTCATAAGGGTGATCCTATGAGCATGGGCGGCAGCAATGTAAGCATCGTTCATGAAATCAATAACAAAATCTTCTGCGGCCTCTTGCAGGGCAAGAATGGCTGAGAGTTGCCACTTCTTATTTAGACCAGAGACAGTTGCCACTTGAGACAATCTATCAGAGATCTCTTTAACGACCCTTATAAAAGCAGCTTTTGGAATGACATGCTGTGTAGCTCTCTGGGCTTTCCTGATCTCACTGAAACATCTCTGCATATAGAAGAACTTGGACTTCCTCTTTCTCTTTTGTGGCTTGGGAGGTTCAGTGGCTTCAGCAGATGTAGGCTTAGGTGCAATTGTAGGGGATGAATCTTTCACAGGGCAAGCCTCACCCTTTGCTTCCTCAACTTTAGGAGAAGAAACATTCATGGAAGATGTTAGGCCAACACCTGGTGTAGGGGGGATTTCTGTGGTAAAATGCTCTGGGGCCTGTGATAGCCCAGCTTCAAGAAACTTGGAAGAGGGCTCCTCCTCAGATTCATCAAATTTTAACTTTCTTCTACCCCCACTGTCCTTCCCATCCAGATACACCCTTCTTGCAGTTTGCTTTATCCTTGCCATCCAGAAAATCAAAAATAACAACCAGAAGGACAATAACTGAAATAGCAAAAATCTGTAAACCCAACAGGCTAATTGGCGCGAAAAGGGACGAAATGAGCAATTCCGATATGGCGCGATATGAACAAAACGATGAGAATGGAACAGCGTCCTCGTTCCGTATTGGAGACCACAATGATGATACGGCGCGATATGGAGGAAACGAAGACAGCGTATGGATGCCCTCGCTCCGTATTGGCAATGACACAAGGGGGAGGTTACGAAACCTGCTCCGTATTGGCAATGACACAAGGGTGAGACCAAAATGCTGATACGGCGCAATATGGAGGAAATGATGACAGCGTATGGACGCCCTCGCTCCGTATTGGCCGATATGACGCGAGGGGGAGGTTAGGAAAGCCTGGAACGATGGAATTCGCTCCGTATCGGCACACCTCGTTTTGACCAGCGAAGCAAGGACTCAGCCAAAAGACCACCGATACAATGCGAGAGATTAGAAACGGAGAAGACGCAAGACTTGTATCGCACCATATCGGCAACCAAGGCGGGAGAGCTCGAGAAATGAAAAGTGTACACGTAGGAAAAATAACCACTTATATACCCACGTCAATCATGACAGGTGTCGGACACGTGTCCGACGCTGATTGTGCCACGTGTCTGCATTTATGGTTCATATGCTACGTGTCAAGTAACGACCGGTCCACGTGTTTGCCACGTGGTTATCGGCCATGTGTTGGCCAACGGCTACTGCCACGTGTCGAAGACCAACGGATAGTGCCAGGTGGCATAATTCCACGCCTACATAAGGGTGTGTCCCTTATCCGTACGGCTTTTTTCGGTTTTTTCGGGACCTTTGTTTCTTATCCTAATACAGCACGAGAGCGACTGTTTGCCTTCTTCGCTTTCCTCTCTTCGCGTCGTTTTGGAGGTTCTGCAGAGTCTTCTTTCAGTTTTCCTCCCAAGCTCATAGTGCCCAAGCTCGTGTGACCACCGTTGTGGCTCTCTCGCTTCTTGCTGGAATCATCGATACGGCGCGAGGGGGCACATCCGTTTGAATCATTTCTCTCTTATCGCGTCGTATCGGCAGAAGCTGTAAACATGTCTGAACCCATAGAATTCCTAGGATCCAAGGTTCCTCTAGGAACTGGTAAAAGAAGAAGGCTTTCAAAAGGCTCAAGGGCATCAACATGTGATGAGCCTGTGCATTCTTTTTCTTCTCCATCCTCTGCCACCAGTGTGAGAATGCCAAGTACATCTCCAGGGAAGCGAACGTCGGTAATGAGAGGTCAAGGAGTATCAGAGCTCACTAATATCACTCCATCAGAGAGGCTACTTGATTTTATCCTTCAGAATGGAATGGATCTCTCATTCTATGGAGTTGTGAAAAATGTGTTTAATCTTGATTAAGACCTTGACAAAGTTCTGAAATCTTGTGAAAAATATATTTTGGAGGACTTTTTGGAGTTTGAAAATCTTGCAGGTCCTTCTGTTGAAGTTGGCACAATTGAATATGTCCATGTTCCCATTGGGTCAATAGGAAATGAAAAGTCAATATTTACTAAAAAGTGCAGTGCCCACTCTCTAGAGAGGTTTTATTCAAGAGACATAATTTGCTCCACTCATTCCAAAAATTTCAAGATGATGAGAAAATCTGCTGCTTTTATTGTTTTCACCCTTGTCAAATACCCTCTGAAAGATGAGGAGCAATAGTTGGAAGGAGCAAAGTCTGCCAGCTTTTGCATGTTAGATGATCTGGTAGATGAAAAGGAAACAGAGGAGGTTGTAGATACAGATTTTGAGGCTTCTATTGTTGAGAATTTGGATGTTGCTCACTTCAAAGCTGAGACTATCATTGAGGAGAGCCAAGGAGATACAAACCCTCAACCTGATGAGAGTTCTCACCATATTGTTCCTTCCCTACCATCTATACCTTTCAAGGACAAGGAGTACATTTTACTGTCAGATATTCAAAAACTTTTTAATCTCAGGGAAGATTATTGTCTAGCAATTATTGCAAAGGCTTCTGATGCTGCAAATGGGATAATTGACACAGAAAATGAATCAAAGGAAGAGATTCTCAAACTTGATAAAGAAACTCTAGACGATAAGTTTATTGATGCTGGTGAGGCCCTCTCTCTTTGTTTTGAAAAGGCCAAAGAAGCTGAGAAAGAGTTGAGTATTACTGATGAGGACTTCGATCACATTCAAAGCGAACTCAAGATTTCCAATTTTGGAAGAGAGGAGTCTGAATATGTTAAAGAATTTACTAACACCAATGAGACAACATCATCAATTAATTTATGGAATCCATTTAAATTGGAGTACGATGAAAATCAAGTGGTAAGATAATTTTGAATTTGCTTTTACACATTGGTAGGTTTAATTTCATGCTCATTCAGTATGGGTTTTATTTGCAGTTGGAGATTGCTGATACAGATAACTTCTTGGGGCATGGCAAAGGATCGAGAGCTGCTAGTAACACATTCAAAGACATTGCACTCGGCCACTACTTGGCTAGGATTGACCCTGATTCCTTTTTTGTACTTCATAGTAGTTTCTTAGAGGATGCAACATGGCCCATACTTTGTATTAAAGCTCTTACAAGGCTTCTAGGTTTCTCAGGATTACAATATAATGCCCACAAAGTAATGTTTTTGGAAAAGACTGCAGCAATTAGGATTTTTGGCTACGGTCCAGGTTACTCTGCTTCTAGAGCAAGATATTTTTTGGCGTTTTCATCCTACGCCTTAGCTGCAGACCAAACTGATGTAAAATCTATAGCTGGCTACAAGAGAAAAAAATTTCTACGTTATAGAGGAAATATTCCTGAGGAGGAAGAGAATGTGAGAGTTTTGGAAAACTAGCTTTGTATATATTCTTTCTTATATATAAAAGTGTGATTGCTCATGTGTCATTGCCGTCTTTTATTTGCATTCTTTGAAGTTGTCGTCGAAAAAACCAGTTGAATAGCTCCTCCAAAGCATTGCTTTTTGTAACTCCTCCCCCATTCCTTGTGCTTCGAAAATAACTTGTGCGTGCTTGATAGTGGGATTTTTCCATGCCTTGGTTACTATAAGTTGCTAAGGGGCCATGCTCCTCCACAAAGAAAGGTCCATGAATATGAAGAATATGCTGCAATACAAAGTAACACAAATTTTATACCAATTGAAAAACCTATCAAAATAAGCCCATATTAAATAATTATTACTTTACCAGATAAAAAGTGATATCTTTTTCTCCCCATGCCTCTTTTATCGCCTGAACAAGCTTTGTGATTGATCTTTTGAACTCTTCCGCATATGTATATGTTGTCTTATGTTGCCTGAGGAGTTTCAGAAAAACATCAAGGTGTATCCAGACCTCCATTCTAAGAAACGCAAGCCTCGGCGTGCTTGCAACATTTGTTGTGATCTCACATAGCTCTCTCCAACACTCCCAAGCCGCATTCACCTACCTTCCTGAATGGTTTCCTAAGAATCGTCTAGCTTTTGAGCCTCCCATAGAGACATCGGCCAAGATATCTCTTGTTTTTCCTGAAAGTATTGGATCCTTTCTCAAGTGAACTTGGCCCCCATGAAATCCCATTTTCGATAGCAATGCCTCGCATTTATCAATACACTCATCTGATAAAGATAATGGCTTAATGGAATATGCATAGTCAAGATGCAACCTGAGAAGCTTATCGATTATTCTAATCTCTGCATGCAAAGTACAAATATGAACATTCTTAAGAGAGATGGAAAGAATGGGATCCCAGATGTCTTCTATATTTTTAAATTTACTCAAATCTATAGAGTCTCTATTTGGGGCTCTTCTTACTGGTCGCAAACTACTCCAATCTTTGGATCCAATACTTTCCATGCAATAAATGCAAGGATATTTTGCATTTGCACCATTACATATTCCAAGCATACATTTGATAGTTTTCAAATCAGCACTCATATGCCATTCCACATTAAATTTACCAACCCCATCAACTACCAACATTTCGTCTTCACTTTGAGACTTAATGATATTTGGAATACCTGTATGGTTGAACAACCATTTCAACGTTTGATGATTTTCAATTGGTACCTGGGCTGCACCAATCCACCAAATCTCCATCTCGGATTGGATCTTATGCAATGGAGCTTTGCCCTCACCATTGCCATGGTCCAATGCCATGTTCATGAGGCAAATGCTAATTCTTTCCATCTTCTGTCCCTTTTGAATCTGTGCTTCATCCAACTTCAAGGCAAACTTTAGAACACCATAACTTTCTTCTACTGTGATTTTATACATGTGAACCATTGCAATTTGCACCTTTTTTAGATCAACCCATATATTGTTAAACTCATTGTAATCAAAAATTGCCTATTTTTTTTGTTTTTCATAGGACATAGACCTTTCGATGTGAATGTAATCTCCAAAAACATGTGGAATCTTGCGATTCATGGAAATTCTTGCAGTCGAAACTGCAAGGGCTCGGGGCAATCCAAATATAGTTACCCTATTGCGTTTAAGATTTTTAAACCATAATCCAGAGATAGCACGATAACCTTTTCGACTTATACCCACAGTATCACATGTCTCTACGATTTCATTTGCTTTCACTGTGCCTTTTAAATCCTTCACTAACTCTCTCAGAGTTGGACCTCTCAAATCCACATTTTCTGGTGACTTAAGAATCCTCAAAATATCTTTCTTATTCATGGTTTCCTTCAAAAGTTTGATTCTTTCCTCATTCTCTCAGATATTTATGCCTAGTATGTTAGAGACATATTTCTTTGTAAGATTTAGTCTCCTTTTCTTTGCTCTCTCACACAAGCTGGTTATATTTTTTAATGGTCTCTTCCTCTCTCTAAATCCTACTGGAGTTTCTCTCAAGCATGTTAGCTTATCCTGCAATGAATTGTTAACATTTTTCAAAATATCAATCTGACTTGTCAACTCTAAAATATTTGTTTGTGTAGTTTCTAGTGCTTTTTTCATTTCGTGCATTTGAGCTATATATGTGTAAGATGCAGAGTATAACCTCATACAGTAGCCAAGCATTCCATTGTAACCTTCTCCAGCATATCTTATATAGTCATGGACATTCAAAAAAGGAGGTGGTTTACCTGTAGAAGGATCCCTGGGATAGATATTTCCATCCACCCACAAATCTATATGCTTCATTCCTTGTGTTCGCAACCTGTTGGCTTCAATCTCATCTATCAATACTCGATGATGTATACTTCTCCAAGATGTGTAAGTCGGATCTAGCTGAATAGATAGCTTGTATTTACGTGTGCTTGCACCTGTGTTATTTGAAGTAGTATTGCTAGACATTCTAGCAAATGAACCGAGCAAGAATCTCACAGTGATAGGAAGCAAGTGCAACAAAAGGAATGGTAAAAGAGAATAGTATGTAGAAAGAAAACGCAGGAGCAAACAAATGCAAAGTTCATATGAAAATCTCGAAAATACAAAATCTCTCAAGTTCCAAGACAATAAACGGCCGAAAAGGTGACCCCTGACCTGGATTAAAAGATGAGGGCAATTAATGGCCGACCTCTTCAATGAACCAAATATTCTCTCATTAATCACATCTAGACAACCAAATTTAGAGGTTTTATTCTTCCTAAACCTCAACTAATTAGCAACTTAATCACTTTCTTACAAGTGCCATTTTTGAAGCGTTTTTGGCCCTAATGTTTTCTCACTCCTGACACTAAACCAAGCTAAAGCCCACTCTAATCCATTGACCTAGCATCAAATCAAGGAGGGGAAGGACGTGAGAAGATTGAAGAACGACCGAACGATCCTGAACAAGAAGAATCAAGCTCAACATCAACATTGACATAGTGTGTTTTCACACTGTCATTAACTGTGTCTCTTGACACATTGCAATCTGCTCTTCTACTGATAAAATCTTAGAATTCTAGTGTTGATTTGCTGTTGATCTTGCAACCTCAACATGGGAAAAGACTCTCCAAATGCTCAATTCAAAGGAGTCGGGTTTCACACCTGGCAAACCCACATCAAGCTCATCTTGATGAAAAAGGGTCTCTGGGCCATCACAAATGGCAAAGAGAAGAAACCTCGGGACGCGGACCTTGCAACGACTTGGCAAAAGAATGATGACAGAGCCTAGGCCATTATCAAACTGGAGCTAGATGACAGTTATATCCACCATGTGGATAACTGTGAGACCTCACAGGATACATGGAAGAGACTTGACACCTTGTTCGGTGCACAATCTAAATCATCAAAGTATGGTCTCCTGATTGAGTTCTTCAGGCTTGAAATGAAGTCCAGCACATCACTTGCCACACTTCTAAATTACATGGAAGGACTCCTAACCCAACTTGCAGGAATCAACATTAAAATGGACGAAGATGTTTGCATTGGTGTTCTACTTAAGAGTTTGCCTCCTGAATATAATAATGTATCAACAACTTTAATCAACATGCCAAATCCTGAACTTGTTGATATCCAGGCATCACTGTTAGAAGAGGAAAAGAAGCTAAAAACTAAGGAAGAACCAAGTACCTCTAGAGATGAGCATGCATTATATGTTGGCAACAGGTACAAAGGCAAGAAGGATCAGCTCTTCTGTGACTTCTGCAAAAGGACCGGACACACCGAGAAGTTCTGCCACGCAAGAAAGAGATCCCAAAAGGCCTATCTAGTTGCAGTCAAAGAAGAAGAAGAAAATGGAGCAAATGAAGAAGAACAAGAAGAAGAAGACCACCAAGAGAGAAACCTCATCAGTCCTTCTATTCAGATAGACTTTTTTACTTTTGTATTTCCTTGCCCTATTGCTTCCTGCCATAAGCTTTGTAAACTCCTCATGTAACTTGGCATTATAGTCCCTGTACACTTTGTGAGGCCCCTATTACAGCCTCTAGATGTCCATCATGTTTTGGTGCCCACACTTAGCCTTTTCTGCGATAGCCTTTGGTGTCTACCATGTTTGTGGTGTGCCCACACTTTGCAGGTGGTTCTCATTACAGCCTCTACACACTTTGTGCCTTTCTAGTCATGATTGAGGAGGGGTGTTGAGAATCAGCAATCACACTCACTAAACAGCCTCTTTGTATGGAGCTTCAGGGCCAAGGACATGCAGGCTTACCTATCCCATATGCACAGTAGTGCCTATTGCAGTTTCCTACTTTCCTATAAAGCATTGTACTTGCTTCCTTTTCTTAATGTAATGATAGTACTCTTTTCTTTTCAGTGAAGTGTCAATGTCATTGTCCACATACACAAGATTGTGTTTATGAGTCCAAGTCTCAATCTTGGAACCTAATTCACTTGTGTAACAAACAGTGTCTTTGTCTTCTCCATCATGAGTCCACACTTCTCCTTCCATCTACCATAACTCACTGCCATGCTCTAGATCCCGCATGTTTCTCAATAGATCTATTCACCATTTCTTTTAGATGAGTCACCCTACATATTGATCTCTTCGGTAGTCATGAGAGAGACCAACTCATCAAAATCTAGAAATGGCTTCCATACATATACAAAAGTGACAAATGATTTTCAAGCCTTCTCACTATTAAGGCCACCCAAAGTAGATGAATCCAAATCATCATCATCATGCATTGCATCAATCGTTGCTAAAGTATCTACAATGCTCCTCACCTTCAAAACATGCTCATTGACAAATATTTTTCCTTTTTTTAAGGTATTCAACTCTTGCTTGAGTCGAATCTTTCATGCCTTTGTATTTACTGAAAACATATTCTCAAAAGTTATCCAAGATACACATGAAGTTTATGCGTTCTTGATATGTCCCAGCATAGTATTATCAATGACCCCACAGATAGCCAGTACATCACATTTTTGTTCTTTGCATTCCATTCTTTCCACACCTTTAATTCATTTGCATCATCACTGCAAGGATACTTAGCTTTGGCTCCTTCCACAACCTTGTGGCTCTAAAATAGGCCAAGAAACGGCCTCAAATGCCCAAAAAAGATGCACACAAAATCTCACATCAATATGAGATTTTGACTTTGCCCTACTTCTAGTGCCTCCACAGGCACTATCCAAGAGAAAGAGTGAAAGAATGGAAGAGCTTCCTACCCATTGCTTATCTAATCGAATCCTTGCTTCTTCTCCTTCACTTTAGCCTTCAAAACTATCCTCTCTCAGTGGCACCACTTTGATACCATGTCAAGAATCATGGGGTGGGGGCACATGATTGAGCTACAACGCCAAACACACAACATGCACATAAGAGAAAGCTCACTCAATGACACAAGAAGATATATGGAGGCTAAAATATTTTCTTGCTAGTTTTTTCTTCTTCTTTCACACACAATACGATGTACACAGAGTATAGATAATATACAACATAAAGAAAAGTGGCCTACTAAGTCAAATAATGCATAACTGACTATATTAATCGACTAGCACTATAACTATGCTAGATGTAGGTAGGTTCAACAAACTAAATATAATAAGTGATAAGTCAGTGGCCATTTGAGAAACATTATGACTATCGATATGCTAAGTGTAGACATGCGGACCCATCTAGCCAAGCGGTCCATCATCAATGTCTGCACATGTTGAGCTTGCCATCTCAACAGTTCTCGGAGTGACTAATAATGATTCACCAATTTCTTGAAGTAATTCATGGTTTAGACATGCTATTCCAAAATCAGCACGTTATTGGGTAGTGAAAATTGTATTATTCTTGTTAAGGGTGTCTTTGACGCAAGTGGGCTTGTTCCTTGTTCATGGTTGCTCAACATCTTGCAAGGTCAAAGAAGCTCTCTTAGAGGTCTTTAACCCGAAAGGTTATTTCTAATTCAAAGTTCTTCAAAAATTCAACTTCCCAATTATTTTAGTACCTAGACACCATTACGATAAATTTAGAATTATTACCCATCATCTTACCATTATGATAATAAATTGTTACTTGGTTGGGAGTCCCCATGCAACACTACGTATACATCTCACAAATAGGGGGGTTTCTTGCGATGAAACTATGAGAATCTTGCTTTCTTCATGAAAAAATTGCCCAAACAGTGCACTAGGCTTGTTGTATATGGACTTACAAGGCTGCCTAATGGAACCTCCACGCCAAGAGGAGAAAATTTGGTTGTTGTCCACACTCCATTGATGCTATAAGCTCATACCATGGCTGAAATATGCAATTTACTATAGCAAATAAGAGAAGAGTGGCTATCTCCAAACTTGGATACCTAAAAAAATGAGAAGGAACCAGTCCCAAATAGCCAAGGTAAGCTTTTTGAATGAGTAATCAACTGCTCATTAATCATGTCGCATTTTTTATCAAGGACTAATTTCTCATTTTGATGACATATGAAACGAGTCTTTTTCGTTGGATAGGATGGTAAATAACATGATTAAGCACTAATTATAACTATTAACTAATTCAAAAAATTGAAATGCACACTTTACTATACAGTCTTGGACATTGGACACCTTGTTGGTGCCCCTTGTAGTATTTCTTTAAGTTTTATTGCAAATGGCTCTCATTGGTTGGGAACTTCATCTTTGGAGGTCATAAAGATCTTGAGAACTTAGTATCTTTGGTCTCTCCCACCCTCCTACAAAATAGAAGCAAGCTTCCAAGATTTAAAGAGAAGATCATAGTGTATGTAGAATATTTCTATTTTGTAAGATGCATAGCTTTACTACTATGTACAATCAAAGAAGTGGTTTACTTATGGGTAATGGGAGAAGAGTCCAAAATCCACTAGTCATAAAAGTTGGGATTGTTCTCTAGGTTAGTGAGAGCATCTAGATTAGTGACATGGACAAGTAGCTCATAGAGATAGGATATGGGATCTTCCAAACATGAATTTCTATTGAAGAGTGGATGGTGCAATAGCTCTTTTGGAGAAGTTAGCACACATGATTAGATGATTGCATGTAGTGAAGAGATCTCACAGTATGGTGGATCATATTTCAAGAGGCTGACCATCTTTTTGTGGACAATGGTGACCACTTTTCTTCCTAACATGGCAACCTCATGGCAAGGTGTTCCATTTGTGTAGGAAGCAAGTGCTCAAGCTACAACGTTGTTGTAAGTTGTCAACAATGCATGAATCTTTAAGGATCGTATTTGGTAGGTAAGAAGGAAGGATTCAGCATGCTTCTAAGTACTTTTGTGGTATTTTTTGAGCCAATTGGTCCAAGATTGTGAGACTTTTGTGGAATAGATGCTTGTGCTCTGTCCACATAGAGTGCCATTGAGAAGTGAGCATCAACATGTTGATGTTGGCCAACTCTAAATCTATCATTGCAAACAGTTTGACAAAGGTGCCAAATGTGAGGTCCAATTATAGAAATAATTAGTGGTGGGCTTGCTAGTAAGTGTCATCGAAAATCCTCAACCATTTTGTAAATAGAGTGGCATTGTCATGGCACTATGGGCAGTTGATGGAGGAGGTCTATACTTTCTCATATAATAGGGGAAAGTTTGAAGACATTAGTAAGGATATCTTCTTCTGATGACAAGTGATGGCCATAGGTATAGCATGTGGTTAGGTCTAAGGACTGGCTAGGGGATTTATCAGAAATGGGGTGAGAAGATGAGATAGGGATAGTAGAGAGAGAAGAGTTTGAGGAAGAGCCCTAACCCTAGTTATGAGTTTGGTGCATGGGCTCGATGCAAAATGGGAAGTTTGTAGTCGTGGCAACTTCAACTATTGTGGATGTAGTTAGAGCAACTAGTTTATGGGCAATCATGGGAAATTTGGGTAGCCAAAGTTAGCGGGAGCCTTCATAATAGGCTTGCAATCTCAGTGGTTTTTTTGGAATCCATCATGATGTGATGCATGGTTTGTAATGAGGCTGTTGGCATCAACATGGTTGCCTTTGCTAATATTTGTGTGATATATGTGGATCAACGAGAATGAGGCTTTAGGTTTCCATTTCCCTTGGGTAGGAATGCTAAGAGGGGGTCTCTTATGGGCTTGACCTATCAAAAGATGGGCCAACAATGATAGGGTTGCATGCGGTGACTTGGACTGAGAGATAAGGTAAGGCTGAGTGAGGTTAGATCATGCTCTCTTGGGGGAGAGGTACTAATTATTTGTGTCTCTACTAATTGTAAGTAAATGCAATTGTCAATATAATTGACATTATAGTTGTCTTGGAATTTGAAAATATCCCCCAATAGAAATTTATTTTCCTTCCCTACTACCCTTTGATCATATGATCATTGTTTCATCTTAGTAACAACATTCAATCTCTTGTAATTAATAAAAACTTAGATTTTTCCATTCTTCTTAAGCACCACAACAATAGGTAATACCCAATTGGTATGCTCAATTTCATATATGAATCTTGCTTTCTATAACTTTTTGATCTCTTCCTTGACATGGTGAGCATAGCAAATATTCATGGGATAGCATCTCTTCTTCACAATCTTAGCATCAAGCTTGAATGAAATTATGTGTGTAAGGATATGTGTGGGTACTCTCTTAAGGTCTAAGTTGTTCCAAGTGAAGATGTCTTGGTAAGTTCTCTAACAAGTCCATAAGTTGTACTTCATCCTCTTCACTATGGTCTTTAGTGATGTATGTAGGCTTAAGGGATCCCCCATGCTCTACAATATTCATCTCTTTGACCTTTGAAAGTCCCTCAATAGGTTCATTTGATGTGCATTTGTACTTTTTCTCAAGCAATACAATTATTCAATCGCTCTTCTTGAACTTTGTGAAGCATAAGGGTAAGTCATGTGCCTTCTTTTAACCTTAGCATTTAAACTCAATGTTGTGTGTATTGTTTTGTAGGTGCTTTCTCCCAAGAGGTCTACCTTATAGAACATGTAAGATATCACATGAGTTTGAAAGAAAGGATATTATATTTAGTAAAATTTACAAGATTATATTTACAAAAGGAAAATTTTAATTACAATTTTTTTAAAAATATGAAAGTTTAGTAAAGTAAAAGGGATCATTTGAAAGCCTTATAGCATGTAAAGGAAGGGTATTTCTTAATATCATTTGAACACATGCTATATATATGATTTCTTATAGGTGGACCCCCAAATTTTTTCTCCAAAAATAGATAAGGATTTTAGTTTTAGTTTTTATAGATTGGGATGGTTGGGGAATTTCTAGGTCAAAATCACTATCTCATTTCTATTGGAGTCAAAACTTGTTTTGATATCCTCCTAAAATTTGTCTTGGTCATTCTAGTCTAAGAGTATCTTGGGATTTGGGTATGGATCATTGAATTGAATTTTTTAGTTACTATTAGATTAAATTGCATTGGTTCAATTGATGGATTTCCCTAGGCTTGAAATACACTCTGGTTAACTATATTTACACCAACTCTAGTGTCCACAATTCTTCGTCATCATGTAGTGTCTCCAAGGGTTTTCATAGGTAGAACTGTATGTCGCTCAACCCCAAGGCATGTAGGGTTAGAGACACACTGAAGCCAAGTTATGGAGTAGGGTGGGATTGGTCAGGGTTTGCACCTTCTACCCATGCTTTCAATCCATGCCAAACCATAGGACTTCCTTTAGTGGAGTTCTGAGTGGCATAGTGACTTTAGCTTATGCAAGTCTTGGAATTATGAAAGGTTCAATGTTTTTGTAGACATATTGCAAGCGACATGCATCATGGGCTTAAAAAACCTCCTACTCTATGGGACATGTTTTTTTTGGTGGCTCAATTTCGATCTCATTTGTTGGTCTTGTCCTTGCTTGGAGAGATGTGTTAGGTATGTGAGATAGGCTAGGGATGTTGAGCATCTCATCGATTAGATTTTTCTGTAGCTCTTCCTACATTGCCTTTACAAATTCCTTGACTTTATCAATAGCACCTAACTATTGAATTGGGTCAGAATATAAGTTATATTTAGCAATAGTTTCCTTCATGATGATTCAAGGTGCCATTGTAGCACTCTTTGCACTAAATACATAAGTGGTTTGCAATATTAAGGAGAGGTCATCACTCTTAAGTTAGTTTGATTTCAACTCTCGTCTTGCTCTGCTTCTTGGCATTCTTTTTACGAATTACCAAGCCATTCAGAAAATTGCAATAGCAAGGTAGTTTGCCCCAATATATCTAATTACAGCATATTCAACCTTTACATCTGATTATGATGTATTCAACCTCAGCAAAATGCATACAATAAGCCTCGAAGCTAGGCTACAACAAAGAGGTAAGTCCTTTTTGTAATATTCCCCCCGCCCACACCCCCCCCCCCCCCCCGCGTGCCTCCCCCATGAAACCCCCCCCTTTTTTTCAATTTTTTTAAAAAAAATTTAACTCTCTCCCCCTGCCGACAGCATGGCGGGGAGAGAGAGAGAGAGAGGGAGTAAGGAGAGAGAAGGGGGCATGCAGCCCCCAGGGGGAAGGGGTGGTGGTTGTTAATGGTCGTCTCCCCCCCCCATATGCCACCCCTCCCCCCCCCCCACTTTAAAAGAGGATCCCTCCCTCCCTTGTGGACAGTAGCCGCCCCCCTCGTCGACGAACAGCGCCCCCCTCCGCGCCTGAAAATGCTGCCCCTTCGCCTAAAATCGCTGCCCCCCCCCCCCCACTTGATCATCATCATCATTCTCATCCTCCTCCCCATCTTCAACACGACGCCCCCCCCCCCCCCCCCCCCCCATTAGATGGCAGGAAACAAAAGAAAAAAAAAGCTTCTAGAAGCTTCCTCAAGAGTGCCTCCTTAAGAGTGCTTCACCCGCAGATCGAGAAAGGGGGCACAGGTTGTCTGTGAAGGGAGTTCCTTGCGGGAAGGGAAAATTGCCAGCTTGCAGTAAAATTCCGCACACCCTCCACCTACCCAAGCCCCAATTGCGATGGCCCCAAAGCGCCACACGAGAGGAGCACAAGCGGGATTAAGAGGGGCACATGTTGGAGTCCCCACCCGAAGCACGAAAGCTGATAATACCCCTCCTACGGAAGTTCAGGTTCCATCAAATTCACCACTTTCGTTTCCACATGATATAGATTTGCATAGGGTAGTCTTAATCGCATTGAGAATTTACTAAAATTGAACGCTTTGCTTTAAAAAGATCATAGGAATGTTTGGGGAAGTTTTAAATCGCATCACACGGTACTTATAATTCCCGCACCCTCTATGTGAAAGGTTGTGTCTTTAGAAATAGTTTGATGGCACGAGTATTGATGGTTGTAGGAGAGGGTTTGAAAATGATAAACCCCTCCCTATTTGGCTAAATCACATAGAGTACATCTAGATTGGTTGCTCTCACTTTTAAAGAAAATATTTTTATATTGAAGGGGATTTTATACCTCCCCCTTCTATGTGGATAGATATGAAATCAATCCCCCCATATAAACTTGATTACTAGACTTCAGATAAGCCTTTGATTTTATGAATGTAAAGGATGTTTGTTTGTCTTGGGAAGAGGAGTGCAATCCCGAGTTGAATATGAGAGAGAAGTTTGGAACAAAGACTTGAATTGGTAGATAAAAGAAGGAATTGTTGATGATGATGATTCTTATGCATGTATGGAACCCATGGACTAATAATGATGACTTCACCAATTAAAACTCTACTCTAATATCAACGTTGTTGAATAGAACCTTAAACCACAAATTGATGACCCAATTGTACAAATTAAAATTGCAGACAAGAGGAGAATAGAGAGGAGAGAGAGAGGAGAGGAGAAGTGTGAAGTAGTAGGCTAGTTGTTGTTCACATTGAAGGAGGAAAAGAAGGCCTAGGAGGAGTCAATAACTAATTGAAGGGAGCTCATCTCTTCTAGGTACACAACCAACATGTATGCTCTCATATGATCTCTATTCTTCCTTACCCATATTTGTTTGGGACTATCTTGAAGGCACACTTTTATTTTTTGTGGTTCTTCTCACCATGTAGGCCTCTCAACTTGAAAGTGACTCCTCAATCTAGTAGGACACTATGGATTGTTTGCCCTTAGCTTAGACTACTTGAGATCTTGAACTACCTACAAGCCCTAAGCAACCTAGCTTAGACTACTTGAGATCTTGAACTACCTACAAGCCCTAACCCAAAGAAAAAGGGAAACAAGCAACCTAGCTTGCCAAGCCCTTGGAATCTCACCAAGTTGTGAACGATCCAGGATCAAACGTTGGGAGCATTCAGGAAGAAGGAATCACACCTTAGCAATTGGTCATACAAACAACCTCTGAAATGATCGTGATTATACACTTAGGTACATTGTTTGAACTTCTTTGCTCAAGGAACTAATTCAAGGCAAAACACTTAATGGTTCAAGTTAAAAGCTTGGACGAAGAGGCAGGTTCAGTTACCTCCGACTATCTACCTAGCCCTATCCAAGGGGGTTGTTAGCCGCGCTGGGTATATGGACCAAACTCGCCGCGAGAGGTCTCTCTGTGGGTGCTGCTTGGAGCGGGAGAATGCTTGGGTGCTAGGGGAGACTCTGGCTATAAATTCCTTGCCCCCTGATCCCGCACAAGAGGCCGACGTGACTCGAGATGGGATCTCGAGGTCCGTGTACTAGTCTACGGGTGAAACTTGGAGCAACAATCCTGTTGATTATTGGGATAGCCTTCGGACATGATACTTGATATATTTCGAGACTATGATAAATAAAGATTAGATATTTGAAAAAGGAACTTGCTTGACATTGTTTTTGTGTCAGTGCCTAAGTTACGTGAAGGAACCGGTGTTTTAAATTGATTAATTAAGGAAGCTGCCTTTGCATGTCAAACATAATGTGGTAGGTTATTAGATAACTAAGCAACCCAAGGAAAGTGCGGTGGATGCGACTTGGATCCGTCCTACGGAAGGGTGGTCCCGGTTAGTTGGGAAGTTTTTTCAAAAGGATGTGATAACAAAACTGTGAAGACCTAGAGTTACTAGGGTCAGAATTCCAATTTATGTTGTTTTAGGGGAGCAGAATGGGACTATTCCTTATGGGCAGAGAGGTTGAGCTTCTCATCCCTCTCGTTTCCCATTCTCCATGAACCAAGTGCAGCATAAATCCACTTCGACTCTATTGTTCTTACGCAAAGTGGTTCATCTAGAGCTCGACGCTAGCTACTTCCTAGAGACTTTGCTGATAGGAAAGAAATCCTGACTTCAAGTTGGTCCTAAGTGGGAACGGCTGGATACTTCCGCTCGGGGCAGACTCGGGAAGACATAGATTGCAAACCCTATGACATTCCTTGCGAGTGCCAGGCGGCACTTTCTAGACTCTCTTCCCGATGGGCTGCTAAGATGTGTTCCACAAGTGGATGAGCGGACATGTTACACTTTTTCTCACTGCATCTCGATATTGATTTACATTTATCATTTCTTGGATAGTAAAGGCAGGTGTAATTGGTTTTAGTAGAGCAAGAGTTGAGGTTATGTGTGAGAGGTAGTCACAAATGTATGTGGTTTGAAGCTCTTAAAGGAATAAGAGTTAAGTCCATGCATGAAGCACAACTATACTCTCCTAGAATGTGACATGTTGGAGCACTAATAGATTGTTGCATCTTATACATTCTTATCGAGAGAAAGGGAAAGTTAGGATGCACTTTGTAGGAAAAATGGTTTATTGATGTACTACATGAAATCAATCAATCATTCTTGCAATGCTTTGCATGGCATAGTTGCCATAAAGATTCATCATGGAGGGTAGAAAGATTAAATAGAGCATACATAAGCCAATGGGCTGGTGGCTGGACCTTCATATCAAGGTGAGGATTATCCTAGCTATCATGGCTTTTGACCACTATCCAATCAATGTAGTCTTCAAAATCACCTCCATTTCAACTCAAGGTATCCTTCCTAAAGAAACATAAACTCGTTGAGTAAACCAAACAAGATTTGGCTTAGGCTAGTTGATGAACCCACTCTTAGATTAGAAGGCTATATGTTTTTATGAGATTGCACTTTCAAAGGAAGACATCAGATATCAAATTGCATTTATAAGAAAACATATGGTTGGTGTTTTTAGATGTAAGAGTTTATTTTGTATGACATTGCTCTTAATCATAAATATGCTATTCCCATGTGGCTCCTAGTAGAACATATTGAAGATTTTCTTATAGCTCAAGTGACAAATAAGATTGAAGGTTTGAAAATCTAATTAAAGAGAAGATGGTTGATAAAGGGAAATACCACCATCCCTCTCTTTTTTTCAATACTCTTAAGATCAGGTATAGAAAAGAGATGATAATCATGATGGAAAAAGGGAATGGATGCTCTCATTTTGATGGCCTCCACATGTTTCGTAGGCCTCTACTGATGCAATCCTATGGGCATGTGCCAACAGTCTATTGTCATCAAAAGGAATAGCCAATGAGTTCCATGACGTTGACGTTGTTTTTTATGATACTTGAAAATAGAATCTGAGCTGTTTGATATCAAGTTTGATACACATGCCCTTCATGTTGCACTTCCACAGGGTACGATGGCTCCCATTAATCATCTCAATATATTGTTCCATTCTCAGGCTTTCTGGGTGCTCATGCTTCCTCTTTCAATAAACCCTCAAGTTTTAGACATAATGAGGGGATATTGGATGCAAAGACTCTTATGGGAGATTGGGGGTTATGTGCCACTATATCCACCATCGATTGATCGACAAGATACCTTGAAGCCACATTTCTTTGAAGATGAGAAGGAATTACATCATAGTGTTGACATGCTGGCTGACTTTTTGGTCTCTTGGAGATCAAAGAAGGCAACGTTCTTTAAACGAGTTGATGATCTAAGCTATTCTATTGCTCAAGGAGGTTTTTGGATACCTCAAGATGTGGATTATACTGTGGCTTGGTTTTAGGATCTTATTTTAGTGGGGTGTGCCCAACCAAGAATGTTCACTCTTGAAATTGACAGGGGGAAAGCTCTGATAGATCAGTCAGTACGTTTGGAGTTTGTGCCTCTGGCACTCCCCTCCACACACCTTGGTGTGGTTGAAGCTTCAACAATAGGCTTTGAAGTTGTAAATTTACTCAGATGGAGAAAGTTTTATGGGGATGTTGTCTTAATCATGTTCTATGATTGGCCAATTAATAAAACAACACTTGGATGGAGAATGCTTTATGGAAAAATTTTCAACACTGTGGTTATACTTTTCAAAAAAAGTGATCTAGCATTTGGAGTTGAAGTAGTTGAAGAATGGCAAGCATACAAGTGAGTGAAAGAAATACTCTTTTACCTCAATGTGGATATGCATGCTGAAAGTTATCAGGACATTCAAATAGCTTGTGTTTGTAGTTCATATCATTTGTTTGTGAAGGTCTAATCCACAAACAACATCTTGCCTTGATGTCTTGGGAGGATTTTTAGTTCACAGGTTTATGAGTGACATAATTATTGAGAAATGAAGCTATTGTCCCAGGGGGCACCTTCTATTTGGGCTTCTTTAGTCCATCTTGTATTGGTAGAGTTTTTCACAACTAAAGCTTTGAAAGTAGTAGGTTCTATTATGTTGCAGTGTTAATGCTTCTGAAACATACTAGGATGCCTTCAAAGACATGCTATGCATCAACAACTGAAAGCAACTGAAACTCAAAATAGGAATGGATGTCTAAAGCAGGTTAGTTTTTTAACACTAGCTTCATTATACGAATTGCCAAAGAGTGGAGTGATAGAAACTTGCTTTGATGATGTTAAATATAGGACAATTAGAGGAGAACGACTTCATTACCACATAGAGTTGTTGACCCATGAGCCATGCAAGCATGCTTGGATGATGTTATAGATGAGGAAAAACCCATTAGCCATACTCTTGCCATTATGATAGCGTGCCAATACATCTTCAAGTCTTGTGGAAAATATGAGACTTGGAGACAAAAGTGCCCCAAGCACTACCGAATATGTCCTTCTTTAAACTTTTACCTTTGTTGTGATTGCCAAATTTTGTAGAACCAATTATTAGCATTCAACTCTTTAGTCACCAAGGGATTAATTTCAATCGAAATACATGATATATATATCCCAAACATTCCCTCTAGATGTTGTTGTCACAAAACCAATATCAAGTAGTTAGTTCGATGGATGATTCTACTTTTTTATGCACATTGGAGTTTTGTTTGTTAACCATCACTTTTTCTTTTGCATAAGACTTTCTCAGATCTTTGGCCATTATCCAAAAGCAAAGGGGTTCCTATTTATTAAAGATTACATTATTTTGAATTATTGGAACTTACTACAAGCCAATAAAACTAAATTCTAGAATTTGCAGAAGATCATTTTGTCAACTTTCTGCCTTGAAAACTAACTCATTTGTAAATTTGACTTTAAAAAGATCATGTTTCTATTTTTTAATTTCATTTAATGTAGATTTTATGTGAGAATCAAGAGTTTGGTGTGGGGTCCAGGCTGTTGTACAGTATATAGATGGAATGATTTCATTAAGCCTTTTTTAAATTCCAATGGTTAAGACACATAGTGTTGGTAGCTATTGTTCACAAGATGTTGTAATGTTGAAACACGATACTGATCGACCTACTGCTCTCTTTGAACTATAAGCACATAGTCTAGTGAAAATGTATGGCATTGTAGAGCTTATTCAAACTGATTTGCATGGCCGACAAAGCAATTATAATTGATATATCCACTTTAGTGAGGTTATTCCTTTCCAGTTTATTGATGTAAGAATTATCCCGAAAGCATGCTAAAAATAGGCATCATTTTCTCTGAATAGGAGGAATCCTGCCTATCTTGCAAATCTGAATAGGATGTTTGGGGTGACCATGAGCTTCTTATAATGTATTCCCTTCAGGTCTTAGATATGCCTGCTACTACATTGTAGAAGATATAAAAAACACAAAGAGATATTCATTATATGCAGACTCTGAAGTTTGAAGGTATGATCAATAAAGACGCTTAGGGTCTTCATCAAGAAAAGATCCTTACACCATTCAACATAATTAGATGTTGTATTGTCCTAGACCATTTGATCTTATGCTAAGGAATGAGAGGAACATGTAGTGATCTTGCTGCATGTTGACGTTCATGTTACATGCTGCATTTAAGTAGATTGGAGAAAAGGATTTGTATAGTTGGCCTTATAGGTTTAGGAGTAACATCAATAGAAGGAGATCAAATTAGCCCACTCACTATCATTCCAGATGTGTTACAACTTTGCTAGCTATAAACAAACCAGCAATTGAAGTTTCATCTTGAAGACCAGTTTGAACTCCACCACACATGTAATGTGCTGATGGTATCAAAGGTATCAGATACTTGTCACTGCTCTACTAGCTTCATTTGGTCTTCTTGAGCAACCTTAGCCATAGCTTGCAACATCAGAAAAAAATGCCGATTGCAACATCATTCTCAACATAGCTAATTTGAAGGCCTTCAATAATCTATTCAAGATTCAACAGACTTACAAAATTTTCTTCCTTCTTATGGTTGCTTTCTCATGGAAGTCCCAGAATGGGCACTAGGTTAGGCTAAGTCATTACTTGAAGCATCAGATTTGCAAGTCCCTTTGTGCTGATCTGGATTTGAACACTATTTCTCTCTTCTTGGTATCTAAAGACTACCAACAAAAAAAAGATCAATGTACTCCTGTTTGATCTCTAGACATTGTCATCATGTTCCCCACCCTATGCATAGCAATGTCCCAGGAATACAAAGATCTCAGAGCACACATTAAGGTGGACAAAATTGAGTCCGTGGCAAGATAGTAGCCTTGTCATTGCTAACAAGCCTTCTGATAACTAGATCATTAGTAGTTGTAACCTTGAAGACGTTCCTATTCTTGAATTCCCCAAATGTTGCTCACTCCTTGGAGTCACACGATCATAAGTTTATCATAATATTCAAGGCCACCACACATGAGAAGGTCCTCTGGCTCTCCAACATTGAAGCTAAGCTTGGTAAATGTAGTAAAAGGGACATAATCTAACATAGTCCATTCAGGAGGTTGAATGTCAACACAACTGCGAAAGACAGCAACCTCAAGGCATTGCATATTCTGAATCTGATTGTAGAGTTGGTTGTGGTGGAGTTTCTCTTTCTCAACCTCATGCTTTCTGGGGAGTTAAAAACTATAGAGCTATCTTGAATCTTAATAAAGCAACAAAAAAGATGAGCTTCTCAAGTAGGACTACCATTTTGCTGTGAATACCTTATTGCCAACCATGTTGACCTCCCCTCCATCATTGCTGAAGTGCAGGGAGAAAGTGAAAGCAGAATTTGTTGTTCAAAGGGCCACAACAAGAGTTGCAGGCTACAAGGGAAAAGCTGGCAAGAGAGCATTAACAATGTTGAAGTGAAGACAAGAAGAAGAGGAGTAGGTTGTTGGTTAGTTGGGCTGAAAGAGGCAACAGATCCGATGTTGACGAAGGCAAGAAGAGGATGAGGATGTTATTGGTCTCAGTCGTTTGCTGGGTTGAAAGAGGCAATAGATTTGGTGCTTTTTGAACAATATTTTAGAAGGGGGGTGGGGGATTTCAAAAAAACCCTCCAAGTGACCTTTGTACAAGCTATTAATAGTATTTGAGTGGACCAAAGAATGTCAACAAGCCTCTGAAAAGGCTTTAAAAATCTCTAACTTCAACTCTTACCTTAAGAGCCCCAAATTGGTCCATTACCTTCCAGGTGCACATTGATGGATCAAAATTCATCATGGGGGTAGTGTTGTGCCAACTTGTTGAACATAACCTATACAATCCAATGAGCTTTGCTAGCAAACAACTCACTGATATGGAAATGAATTATTCCACAATAGAGAGGGAAGGGTTAGCCATGATATTCGCTATAAAGAAGTTTAGACACTATCTTCTAGTGACATCCTTTACCTTCTTTGTGGATCATCAAGCATTACTTTATCTTGTGAATAGACATTATGCAACGAAACACGTTACTTGATGGTTACTTCTACTTTTGGAATTTGACTTGTCTATGGTCATATGCAAGGGCAAACATCATTATATGGCTGATCACATGTCCCGCATACCCATAGGAGAAGTTGTTGGATAGAGAATTAGTGATGACTTACCAGATGCACATCTTTTTAGAATGTCTATTAAACAACATTTGTTTACAACAAACCTCACACCATATTGGTGACATAGTCCACATCCTCGAGAACAGAATACTAGAACGACCCATAGAAAAAACTAGTCAAAAAGACTAATCTTGAAGATCCAACCCTATTAGTTGATTGTAGGTCAACTGTATCAATTAGGATAGAAACGACTCTTAAGGATATGTGTCTACGAAAACGAAATGTATAATGTGCTCAAGGAAGCACATGGCAGGATCACTAGAGCGCATTTCAGTGGAGACACTACAGTATGCAAGGAGCTTCAGTCTCAATTGTGGTGGCCAATGCTATTGTGTCAGAGAGAGAACCAGGGAGAGAGAAAGAGGAGAGAGAAATATTGCAGAGGAGAGAGAAAGACTGCAGGAAGAGAGAGAATAACAATGATGAGGAGAGAGAAAGACTAGAATTGGAGAGAGAAAGACAGGAAAGATGAAGAAGCCATGGAAGCTTAGAGCAAGAAGGGAGAGAAAGATTGTAAATGTATTGATTTGTCAAAAGATATGAAAAATTACAACTTCTCTCCTTATATACCAGTGTCTATGTGACATGGCATATTATTAGCATTCTAACTATTCCCAGCTTCTTACAATCCATCCCTTCCCAAAAGTTTTTGTCCTCAAAAACAAACCTAGAAAGAACTAAAGAAGAGATGGATAGAACAGAGTACTACTCTGTTTTACAGCTTTACAAATGGGAAATGAATGAAGAATTATCATTACAAGGGCTGAATTTGAAGAACGGAAAGAGGACCCCACTATATACATGATTTGAAGATTTTCAGAAGCAATTGGAGCCATAGAATCTTCAACAAATAGTTCCAAAAGAAAGTAGACAGCTTGCTGAAATAACAGTCCCTGCTGGACCAAATCTGCCATAACTTTTGATAGAAGTGTCCAAATGAGATGTACCACATATCAAAACGAAGCTCTTGAATAGTACTTTAAGCTCATGTAGATAGCTCAATTCTGAAAATGAAGTACAACAAAAACCGTTCTAAAATAGCGTGCTGTCCTGAACCAGTCTGCATCAATACGAGCTCCATAAGCAATAGGCTTCAGCCACCAATGTATCCCTCAAGTATGAATACTCATCCAATATTGAATCAGGTCTCCAAGAAGCCTCTTCAGAGGGTAAACCTCTCCTTTTAATCAAATATTCCACAATAGAACGTGATCGAAGCTTCTTTTCACGCTGACCTATAACAGCCTCTAGGATGTACTGAACAAGATTATCTTCATCAATAGGTGGCAGCTCATCAACTAAATCCACTGGATCACCATAATAGGGCTTGAGCTGACTAACATGGAAGACGTTATGAATCTTTGTAGAAGAGGGAAGCTCTAGTCTGTATGCCAAATCTCCAATCCGCTTAAGGATCCTGTAAGGGCCATAGAATCTATGGGCAAGCTTATTACTGGATCCATCTTTCAATGTAGAGTACTTGGATTTGGGCACCTTCAACAAAACCAACTCTCCTTCCTGGAACTCTAAAGGCCTCCTCTTCTCATCAGCATACATCTTCATCTGATCTTGAGCCTTCCTTAGATTCACCTTGCATTGCTGAAGAAGGGTCTGCATTCTTTCCAACTCTTCCTTCCCATGAGGGTTGATCTTTTCATTAAAAATGACTGTGGGTAAGGGCACCTTGTAACCATACAAAGCCTCAAAGGGTGAAACTCCTATGCTCGCATGAGTGGAATTATTATAAGCAAACTCAACCAGGTGTAACCAAGAATCCCATGAGGTTTGGACATCATAGCAAAAATGGCGAAGATAAGTCTCCAACCATTTATTAACTCTCTCTGTCTGTCCATCAGTTTGGGGATGATAAGCCGTAGATGGAGCCAACTTAGTACCCATAGATGTAAATACCGCTTGCCAAAAGTTACTCATAAACTTTGAGTCCCTATCATGGACAATCACCTGCGGTAATCCATGTAATCTGAAAATATGCTCCATAAACTGGTTGGCCACTTGAGAAGCAGTAAACTGAATTTTTGTTGGGATAAAATGAGCTGCTTTGGTGAGTCTGTCAACCACCACATAAATACTATTCCACCCCTTCTTGGTAGTAGGTAAGCCAGTGATAAAGTCCATAGTAATATGAGTCCATTTACCCATAGGAATAGGCAATGGCTACAACAAACCTCCTGGCTTATGGGTGCTATCCTTATTTTGATGACAAGGCATACACTTCATAACGAAGTCCTTGACATATTTCCACAGTCCTTTCCAATAAAAGCTCTTGCTGATCCTGTCATAAGTCTTGAAAACTCCCAAATGTCCAGCTAAAGGCGAAGAATGCAACTCCTCCATAATTTTTCGCTTGAAAGAAGAAGTAAAGGGAATAACAATCTTGCTCTTCCACCAAATAAGACCATTGTTAAGCTGGTAATGTGAGTTTTCTTCCATAAGACCTTGCTGTAATTTCTGAAAGATTTGGCTGAATTCCTCATCTAAGAGATATGCCTCTTGTAGCTCTTCAATCCAATCACTATGTAATTCTGTCATGGCTGATACTTTGCAGGCCCACATACGAGAGAGAGAATCAGCCACCATGTTATCTTTGCCCCTTGTATGAGTGATGTCAAAGTCATAATTTTGTAATGTTGCTACCCATCGTCGTTGCTTTGGAGTAAGATTTGACTGAGTAAGGAAATACTTGAGTGCCCGATGATCACTATGTACTCTGAATCGGCTGCCATATAAGTAATGGTGCCATTTCTTGATTGCATGCAGAATAGCCAACATTTCTTAGTCATAAACATTCATGGCCATCTCCTTATCAATAAGCTTACGGCTTTCAAATGCAATTACTCCATGCTCCTGAAGCAAAACAGCCCCAATGCCACGGCCACTAGCATCACACTGTATAGTAAACTCTTTAGAGAAATCCGGGCATACAAAAATAGGAGCAGAGGTAAGTAATTCCTTTAACTAGTTGAAGCTGCTATCTGCAAGAGCATCCCAAAAGAAAGCCTCTTTCTTCAACCTGTCAGTTAAAGGGGCTGCAATTGCCACATAATGCTTTATAAATCTGCGATAGAATGAAGATAGACCAAGAAATCCTCTAAGAGAGGTAGTAGTAGTAGGCGTTGGCCAATCTTTTATGCATTGCACCTTCTTGGGATCAGCCTGTATTTCTTTTTCACTAACTATATGTCCCAAGTATTTCACTTCAGTATGCATGAAAGAACACTTCTTCTCCTTAGCAAAAAGCCTATGATGTCTCAGCACATCAAAAACCCTCCTCATATGCGACAAATGATCCTGAAAAGTCTTGCTGTAGATCAAAATGTCGTCAAAGAACACCAAGACAAACTGAAAGAGGAAAGGTTGCATAATCTTATTCATCAGGCTTTGAAAGGTAGCTGGAGCGTTTGTAAGGCCAAATGGCATCACCAAGAAATGGTAGAGCCCACGATCAGTCCTAAAAGCAGTCTTGACCTCATCACCCTCTCTCATGCGAATCTGATGATACCCTGATCTTAAATCAATCTTCATGAAGAATCGAGCCCCCTTAAGCTCATCAAGCAAATCATCTATCCTGGGTATAGGATACATGTTCTTCACTGTTATCTTATTGAGATCCCTGTAGTCAATGCACATTCTGAAAGATCCATCTTTCTTTTTGACTAACAGGACTGGGGATGCATAAGGTGAAGAACTTGGTTCAATGAATCCCATTTCAAAAAGCTCTTTGATTTGCTTGGCTACTTCCTCTCATTCACATTTTGATAGTCTGTAAGGTGGCTTATTGATTGTCTTTGAGTTGGGTTCCAAATCAATGGGGTGATCCACCGCTCTCTTAGGAGGCAATGAAGTAGGTACTTCAAATAAATCTCTATACTCCTCAAGAAGAGCTGTCAAGGCTGGATGGTTTGCTGAATTGTTGGGCTGATCCTCTGTTTCTTTGTTCAAATGCAATACAAATATCTGTGAGCGCTTTTTGTACTCTTTCTTGAGTTGTTGAATGGTGATAAGCTGAAAATCAGATCTACTAGGGATTCCCTGTAAACGGATGAGCTGTCCATTGGAGAAAAACTCCATATATAACTGTGAGAAATCCATAGTAATCCTGCCTAAGGTCATCAACCAATCACAACCAAGTACAATATCTATGGGCCCCATTTCCAAAGTGATCAGGTTTACTTTGACTTCAAAATTTTCAGCCATCTGCAAAGAAACCTGTGGGCAAATCTGCGTGTTGGTTTCCTCTTCACCATTAGCCACTTGTACTCGAATAGGCTGTTGTAAGTTGGTGGGAACACAATTCAACTTGTACATGATAGATTTATTGACAAAACTATGAGTACTGCCACTATCTATCAAGATAAACACTGGCTTTCCACAAATGCTTCCCTTCATACGAAGTGTATTAGGGCTCTTAGATCCTGTCCAAGCATCCATAGAGATAGAACAATTAGTGGCAGCAGGAAACTCATTACAAAATCCACCAGGATCAAATGGGATATCACCGCCTGGATCAAAAGGAAAAGAGTTAGATGGATCATAGAAATACTCCTGTCCACCATCATCCTCGAAATCTTCATTTTCAGCATTGATTGTGACTGCATTAACTTCATCTATGTCATTTTCAAGGTCCTCAAGAACTAGCATACTCTGAAACTTTGGCTTAGCATTTTTGTATACACACTTTGAAGCATGGTCAGGAGTATACTTTTCTCCACACTTGAAGCATAAGCCTTTGTCCTTTCTTTCCTTGTAAAGATCCATGGGAATATTTTTGGAATTTGTATTGGCTGAAGTGGACTTAGGCTTATTGTCACCTTGCTTAAATTCAACCATTGGACTGTTTGCTGTCCTGAAATTGCTTTGAAGCCTAGAAGCATTAAATGGAGGATAAGTTGGTATCCGTAAGCTCCCACTAGGCATATGATTGCTACTATAATTGTTACCAACTTGCCCTTGCTTTAAAACAGTCCTTGGCTGTCCATAACTTGGCTGAAATGAAGACTCTTTCCTATACTTTCTTCCATAGCGCTCTGCAAGCTCAATAGCTTTGAAAAGTGAAGTAGGATTCTGTGCCATAACGTCAGCTGACAAGGATGGTTTAGGCCCCTTTGTTCCAAACCATACCATCTTCGTTCTAACTTCTCTTTTTCAAGAGGTGAAACAAAGACTTCAGCCATAAGTGCCTTGAAAGCTTCCCAATTATCAATAAGTACATTCTCTTTCTTGATATACCTCCACCAAGTGTGGGAAAATCCTTCTAAGTGCAAGGAGGCAAAGTGTATCTTCATAACATCAGTTTTAGGAAATATGTCAAAATAAGACTCCATCTTAGAGGTCCATTCCTCTAGTTCTGATGGTGAAGAAGACTGGCCATTGAATTTGGATAAAACAATTTTGTCCTTGAATTCTCTATCATGAAAGGGTTGTTGTCCCAAAACTGGTTGATCAGGATTTCTAAGTACAGAACCCCCAAATTGAGACTGAAATCTTCTAGCAGATGGCTGAGAATTACCATGTAATCTTCCTGTTGGTAAGGCACCCCTGGAATTCTGAGTATGCAGTCCAAAAGTTTGAGTATTGGCTCCATTCAAACTGCCCAAATAGTCATCATACCTTTGTGAAGCTTCTCCTACTTCATACTGACTATTTGGTATGCCTCTTCTTCCTATGATCCCATCTCCGTGACCATTTTGGTTGGATGGCTGAAGTGGGACTGAAGGGTCACTGTTTGAACAAGCCTTCTCATTGGCTTCTTTTGATCCTGTTTGTAACTGCATTAATTGAGAAAATTTTGCCATAAGTTGAGCATTAGATTCTACTAATTTATCAATGGAAGCATTAGTTTGGGTAGTTGATTCCATCAACTTCTCAACAGTAGACTTCGTTTGATCATGAGATAGAATCATCTGCTCCATTGCTGTCAAAAGGACCTCATGACGTTCCCTATGTCTTAGTTCATGGAGACACAGAGTATCATTGAGTATACTGATCTCTCCTTGTTGTTGAAGCTCTTCAGGGTTCTCTTGAAGTGTGCTTTCCATCATGGAATCCCTGATTTGCTGTGCATAATCCTCCTGGACCTTATTTTTGCCTTTATGTCCTGCCATACTAGTGCAGTCCTACAGTACCCCCTGTCAGTAAAACGGCTATAACTTTGGCTAGAAAACTCTGATTGCAAAACTTTTTTGTGCGAATCGAAGCTAACAATGCCCTCTTCGAGATGAGCTATAGCACGCTATAACAGGTTTAGAACAGAAAATTCTGTAATTGAATTTCAGAGTCTGAACTGTCCAATCCTGCACCCTGTTTAGACCTGTAAGTGCCCTGTTTTGACCCTGTAATGCAAGAGAGTAACCTCAAATGGTTACCAAACCCTGCAAAGGGTATATAGGACCCGTGGGTACCCTGTAGTACCTGCACTTGTGCTTCAGTAACAAAGGGTGTACCTGTATCCACCTGTAAATACCCTGTGGGTAACCTATAAATTCCCTGTTTTACCCTGTTTTAATCCAGTAGGTACTTGAGTCGTTGGAAAGTCTTCAATCTTCAATTCTCCACTCGCTGTACCTGTGTGAGGGATAAAACGGCAGGACAGGCTCCCTACACGGGCTCCGAATCACCGGGAGGTGGGCAAAGTTCCCCCCGGGTCAGTTGGTTACACCCCTTCGGGATCTTTGATAGTGAGGGAGGGTCACCTCTCTTTTGTCCCACTATCTCCCCCGGAATCCACCTTTTTCCTCGGTGGGAATATCAACATGGCAGAGGCTAGTGTGCTAAGCAATCAGCATGATATGCAATTCCAAAAATATTCATTCAGCCTGTCATGAGATGCAATTGATTGAGATAAGAGAACTTGAGATGGGAGAAGGGTTTACCTATGCAATTCAGTGACTCACTGATTGCTAGTACTTACCCTTTTACAATATTTCAGCTTGGGTGAGAAAAATTTCAACAAAACAAATCAAGGTTATACATCAAGCTAATCAAATGATACCTATGATGAGTAATGGTTTGAATCAAAAGGAATTCAATGAAATAGGCTGAGATTGAAGAAAAATCAATACTATTCTCTGATCTATTGATCAATCCAGTGAATTAATTGATCAATAACCTCTCATCAACAAGTGGAAGGCCATTAGCAATAGGATTATTGAGAGAATTCAGAGATTAGTAAAAGGAAAATACCTCCATTAAGCTTGAAAATTATGATGGATGTCAGCTTCAACCCCGTTGATGCAAAAGTTCTTCATAATCCATCATAAATCCATCATAAAGCTTGAAATCTGCATGAAATCAGTCCATACATGCTTCAATATAATGAAATCCTTGAAGAATCAATACTCCAGCCTTGCTTGAACACTTGAACCACAAAGATTCAAGCTCCTTGATGAAAAGCCCCAAAATAATCCTTCCATTTGAGCTTCATTGACATGCACGGGCTGAAATCTCTTCAATGTCTTCAATCTTGAAGTCTATCCAGCTTGTATTCAGCTTTAGAGAAGCCTTGAAGGTCGGGGAAGTCCAAAATTTTGAGAAATTTGAGCTTCCATGTCTGTGGCTATGGCTGCCCTGCTGTGTATTAGGGTTTGAGCAAGAGAATGACTGATCAGGATGCTTCAGAGGCTGAAGATTGTTGCCAATCAAGTGCTTGATGAGTCCTTTAAGAGCTGAGATCAATGACTGAGGATGTGGAGCTGGCTAAGTAGGGAGTAGAGACCAGGGAATTCAGCGCATTTTTTGGCGCATTTTTCGGGCTGTTCCTGGGCTGATCATCAGCAGCAAACATCAAGTATGGTGCTCCTCCTGAAGCTTAGGCAACAAAGAACCTTTGCCCCATGCTTTGGTAGTGAGATGTTCAGCATAGAGAGAGATATTTGAAGACGTTATTGACATCCACCATGAAAGCTTCAGCCAAAAGCTTGAAGGAGAGAGAAGAGAAGCTCTCTTTTGAAAAGTACCTGTAGTTTAGCCTCTAACTAAGCCCGGTTAACCATCCTTTACCCTAATTACCTCCATTTTTGCATGAAATTTTATGACATCCAGCCATTTAAGCCTTTACCCGCCATATCTGACCTTGGATATCTCCAGATGTAGTCATTTGCTAACTGTAGTTGTCCTGTAGCACTCCAGTAGTCACTGTCTTATACCATTTTTGTCTGAAATTGGTTTTGAAATAGGAAAATAGGAGTGAAAATGGAAGAAAATCATGGATCAAAGACTTATCTCATAGCAAATGACTTGTCAGTAGAAGCATCCTCAATATGACTTGATGATGCATAATGTCCCTATTATTTGCCTTTCTAATGAGCTTGCTTTTTTCAACATTCTTTGGCAATGTGGCCATACTTGCCATAGTAATGACAATTATCTTTGTTTGCATTCTCATGTGTCATTTGTGACTGCCACGATCCTCTCTTTCTAGAGTTGGACCTCCCCCTTGATTGAAAGTATCCACCACCTCTAGCATTTTTCCCCTACTAGGTATTGGCATTCTAAGATGCATTCTGTTGAGTTCCTCTGCCATAGGTGAACCCTCTTTCACTGTTATCATGGCCTCTTTGATTTGAATAGAATACTGCATCTTAGCCTTTTGAGCTACTCAAACCAGTAGTTAATCCCAATTTGACCTCTTCATGTATGAGCAATGAAATAAGCTCATTAAATTCTGGCATCTCAGATTGCACTAAGATAGAGGTGTCAAATTATTTGTACTCATGTCCCAGACCATTCAAGGTCACAGCTACCAAATCCTCATTATCTACATCAACTCCTACTTGAGCTAACTGATCTACATTGGTCTTTATCTTATTCACATAATCCTATATGAACTGTCATTTTCTATCCATTGTGTTAAACTTTTGCTTTAATTGGATTTTGTATGCACTAGTGGCTCTGCCATAGTATCTCATTAAAATATTCCAAGCATTTAAAGCATCCTCTAGTGAATTGCAATTCATTATCTGCACAACCATTGCATCAAAGATATATAAAGAAACCCAATGCAATGCTCTTTGAGCTCTTTCCATCCATGCATAATGTGCATACGCTAATCAACTGTTGCATTCTTTTTAGGAAGATTAAGTTCAACTTTTGCACCTATGACTAAATCCCAGTAACCTTTGCCAGTGAGAAAATTCTCCATTATGAATTTCTAGATTGCATAGTTCAAAAACTTCTCACCCACTATTTCTATAATGTCAGTCCTCTCACCATTTTCCATCTCTGTAGTAGCAGATCTAAAGTTATTCAATGCAGTCTTCGACCACATAGTGCCTAACTCCTTGCAAACCAAGTCAACATGTCACTAATCAAGTGTCTGTTAGTCATTGTTTATGCAGGACAATTTCAGTTCTAAAGAAAATGAATGTCAAAAACTCTATAATGACTAGTAGATTTTAGTTTAGAAACATGTCATACATTTTGAAACATGTGGCAAAACATCTAGATGTAATAGCATTCCAAGAAGGTAGCATTGCCTGCATAGTAGATATATAGGTATGCACAACATTCAATGACAGACAATAGTCTATAACCAATAGTCTGTGAGTAACCAGTAGTATATTCTCTACTAGAATGAGGATATTCTTGGCTCAAACTAGCCACAAATCACAGTAAACATGTGTCACAACCTCTCGGTGCCAATACATAATCATAAAGGCATCAATGCTTGTCTAGTCCTCAAGAAACAATACAAAATATGCTTGCCACAAACTGTCAACAATCAACCCACTACATTAATAGTAGTAAACAAATCTAAATTTGAGCATTTAATACTCACAGTATTACATAAACCATCCAACAACCATGTGTCATCATCCAGCCATGGTTAGTGGTTAGGCATCAATACATGCTTCAATGAGCTCCAAAACTTCAAAAATCATGTTGTTCCAAGATTATGACAGTAGCATCTTTACTATGAACTACATTTACGTGAATCTCAATAGCTTCCACTAGTTCTCAACCACACAAAAGTATTGCCACGATCACTGTCAATCATTTGTACCCTATTTAGGTATGATATTCATCAATAATAGCCTACCATTAATCATTGCCAATGCAAAGAGAACATCAAGCATATTTCCAACTAGGTTAAGTGATCTTTAGGGCTACTTTGATACATTTATTATTTCTATAAACATGAGAACAATGGAAAGCTTCAAGTGGTACTCACATCAATGCTAAATATACCCCTCAAGTTGAACATTATCTATCTCATTCATTTGTTGCATTGACTATGTATGGTGCTATCATTTTACCAGTCACAAAACAAGTGCCACACTGATTGAAAACACACTGAAGTTCAAGTTCTTCTACTGCTCCAGATGAAGGCTTCAATGCTCATGCTCCAGTGCCCCAAAATGTTGTCATGATCTCTACCAAATGTAGAATTTGTTGAGATGACAAGCTCAACACATGCGGACATTGATGATGGATCGCCTGGCTAGATGGATCCACACGTCTACACTTAGCACGTTGGTGGTCATTATGATACTCACATGGCCATTGACTTATCACTTATTATATTTATTTTGTTACACCTACCTACAGCTGGCAAAGACATAGCTCCAGTCAATTAGTGTAGTCGTGTATGCACTGTATGACTTAGTATGCCACTTTTCTTTATGTTGTATCTTATCTATACTTTGTGTACATTGTATAGTGTGTGGAAGAAGAAGAAAAAACCAGCAAGAAAACTTTTTGGCCTCCATCTCTCTTCTTGTGTTCTTGAGTGAGCTTCCTCTTGTGCATACAGTGTGTGTTTGGCGCAGCACCTCAAGCAAGTCCCCCCACCACGTGATTCTTGACATCGTATCACAGCTGTGCCACTGAGAGAGGCTAATTTTGAAGGCTAAAGTGAAGGAGAAGAAGCAAGGTTTGAGCAAGTAAGCAATGGGCAAGAAGCTCTCCCATTCTTCCACTCTCTCTCTTGGATAGTGCCTGTGGAGGCACCGGAAGCAGGGTCGAGCAAAAATCTCAGATTGCTGTGAGCTTTGGTATGCAAGCAGATCACTGTATATTCTGCAGATAACCCCTTTAGGATTTTCCCATAGTTATTTTGGGCATCTGAGGCTGCCGTTTCAGGCCCCGTTTTAGAGCTACAAGGTTGCGGATAGCAGTTTTAGGGTACATTGTGATTTCGGCCATATTGACTGAAAGTGGATGTGCAGGTTACACATTGTGAATCTGTAATTTTTGAGGTGTTTGCAGGAAGAAAACATAAGGTTTATCTGCAAACAGGTTGCAAATTACATGTACTATTGAGCAATTAGTGAAAAAGATTGCTTGGTGTATTGGTGTACACGTGTTGTGGAAGATTGCAGAAGACTAGCTTGCTATGTTATATCCTTGTTTGTGATAATGGCAAAGAACGGTGGAAATCCCATTATTGAGAAGCTCGACAAGAATAACTACCCTTCATGGAAGTTCCGTGTGACGAACTTCCTCATAGGAAAGGGCCTTTATGAATTTGTTTCAGGTAAAGAAAAGGAACCAGAGCTGGGTATACCTCTGACTGCAAATAAGCTAAAAGCATGGAAAGAGTGGAATGCGAAAGACAAAAAGGTGATGTAAGATTCAACTCAAGCAAGACTTGAATGCCTTGAAGAAAGGGAAAATGTCTGTCAATGAGTATGTGTTGAAGGTGAGGAGCATTGCAGATGCTTTAGCAGTGATTGATGCAATGCTGGATGATGATGATTTGGTTTCATACACTCTGAGTGGCCTTAACAATGAGAAGGCATGGAAATCATTTGTTACTTCAGTATATGTACGAAAGCCATTTCCAGATTTTGATGAGGTGATCTCTCTCATGATTACTAAAGAGATCAATATGCAGGGTGATTCGTCTGAAAGAAATGGTGAACAGGTCTAAGCATTTTACTCGAGTTCAGGAAGGGGACATGGTAGATCCTCTTTGAGAGGCCGTGGTATGGGACGTGCTGGTGATAACCAGAAAAACATGTTCAATCAACAGTTTGGTGAAATGCAGGTTTCTGGAGGCATAGAGGGGGAGTTCTAGAGGAAGAGGTGGATGGTAGAATAGAGGTTCTGGAAATTCTGCTATTGTTTGCCATTATTGTGGCAAAACAAGCCATATTGCAGCTCATTGCTATGCAAAGAAGGATGATATTCACAGTGGTAAATTGTATCAAGGAAACTATGCATCGTCTTCACAACAGAATGAAGACAAAAATGAGCGTCTGTTTGTTATGCAGCATATGATGAATACAATTACAGGAAAGGGGACACATGATGATGTATGGTATGTTGATTCAGGTGCATCTAATCATATGACCAGTCATGCTGAATGGTTTGGAGAGTTGCAGGACTTACATAATCCAGGTTATGTGCAGACGGGTGATGATTCATGCCACCCAATTTCACACATTGGAAAGGTTCCCTTGTCCTTGTATGATGGTCAGACAAAGAGTCTGACAGATGTATTACATGTGCCTTCAATTACAAAGAATATAGTGTCTGTTGGCCAAATGGTAGAGCAGGGGTTGCAGGTTCGATTCAATGCAAAAGGTTGTTTTGTTGAAGACTTTAATGATAAGTGCAGGTTGGTCACAAAAGGAAGTAGAGTTGGCCGAATGTTCACTTTAGATGCTGGAATTCCTGCAATGGATGCTACTATGTATGCTAAAGGAAAAGGAGTAGTTGCAGATATTGAAATATGGCATAAACGTATTGGACATGCAAATATGCAAATGCTAAAATTAATACAGTCTAGAGGATTGGTTATAGGGCTACCTTCTTTTAGAGTTGTAGAATTGTATAAAGTCTGTGAAGCATGCCAGTTTGGTAAGCGAGCGAGACAACCCTTCTCGCATGATAGAGAAGTGAGGAGAAATATACTTGATGTGGTACATACAGATCTCTGGGGACCTATGCAGAATGTATTTCTTGGTGGCAGCAAATACTTTGTCACATTTATTGATGACTATTCAAGGAAGCTATGGGTATACTTCATGAAGGAAAAAAGTGATGTGTTTGAGCACTTCAAATCTTTTAAGGCAGCTGTTGAAATAGAAATAGGCTTAAAAGTAAAGTGCTTGAGATCAGATAGAGGGGGAGAGTACCTCTCTAATGAGTTCAGTTGCTTCTTGAGAACTCGTGGGATAAAGAGGCAATTTACTTGCAGGTATACCCCATAGCAAAATGGCGTTGCAAAAAGAAAAAAAAAGCATATTGCAGAAGTTTCACGGGCATTAATGGCTGAAAAGAATATGCCTAAACATTTTTGGTTTGAGGATGTCCATACTGATGTTTACATTATTAACAGAACTCCCACAGCTGCAGTTCATGGGATGACTCCTGAAGAATGCTTTATTGGCAAGAAGCCTTATGTATCGCACTTGAAGGTATTTGGCTGTGTTGCATACGTTCATGTGCCAGATGAGCTATGGAAGAAGCTTGATCCAAAGGTAGAAAAATGTGTTTTTATTGGATACTCTTTAGAGCAAAAAGGGTATCACTGTTATAACCCTGTCACAGGTGAGTTCAAAGTGAGCAGGGATGTTATCTTTGATGAGATAGGAAGTTGGTATACACCTGCTAGTGATGTTTTGGATGATGATAATGATCAGGACAGCTATGTGTAGAAAGATAAACAAGAATCACGGAGTCTTAGTGGACCAAAAACATCATCTAGTACTACATCTATAGTGAGCCCTTGGTCTGGGAGACTAAGGAGTAGCCCCACACCTTCAGGTGGATCTATAAGTGTTGCAAGAAAGGACAAAGGAAAGAAGAAAGTGTTGGATGGTAATGATGCATCTACCAGTCATTTGGGATTTGATGGAGATTCTAGTGGTTCGGAGAGTTCGGATGATGAGCTTGGCATTCCTTCAGTCAGGATGCCAGGTGTACAGAGAGCTCATAGTAATGTAAAGGCTCCATTGAGTGATTCGGTGGTACGCAAATCTAGCAGGTTCAGATACCCTATTAAAAGATTTGGTTTTGAAGGTTATGCAGCTCACCATTATGCTTATATGGTGAAACTAGTTGAGGATGTTGAGCCCACTTGTTTTGAGGATGCTGTTGATCATACTCATTGGGATGCAGCAATGGATGAGGAGATGGTTGCATTAGAAGCCAATAAGGCTTGGGATTTGGTACCCTTGCCTAAGGGTAAGAAAGCTATTGGCTGTAAGTGGGTTTACAAAGTCAAGCATAATGCAGATGGTTTAGTTAGCAGGTATAAGGCTAGGCTGGTTGCAAAAGGCTATGCTCAAACATGTGGCATAGATTATGAAGAGACATTCAGTCCAGTTGCTAGGATGGCAACTATTGGGTGTGTGATTTCCTTGGCAGCAGCCAAAGGTTGGAGTTTGCATAAAATGGATGTTAAGAATCCCTTCTTGCATGGTGAATTGTAAGAAGAAGTGTATATGGAGCAGCCAGCAGGTTATGAGGATTTAGAGCATCCCACATATGTGTGCAGGTTAAAGAAGATGCTCTATGGGCTCAAGCAAGCACCTAGATCATGTCTGACAAGATTGGAGAGTATCTTGTCAATATTGGATTTTGTATTTCTGATGTTGATCACTCACTTTATGTGAGAAAGGGAGATGTAGGTTCGGTCATCATAGTCATCTATGTGGATGACTTGATTATTACAGGTGACAGTGACAATGGGATTGCTGAAGTTAAGGACTTCTTGAAGAAGAATTTTGAGATGAAAGATTTGGGTGAGCTGAGATACTTTCTTGGTATTGAGGTGATCAGATGTGATGATGGTATATGGCTGTCCCAAAGGCAGTATGGCTTGGATATGTTATCCAAGTATGGTATGACAGCATGTAAGCCTCTTTCACTATCACTGGAGCAAAATGTGAAGTTGAGTGCTGATGTTGGGGATGAGATAGAAGACCCTACTATGTTCAGGAGGATAGTAGAGAGTTTGATTTACATGACTATCACAAGGCCAGACTTGAGCTATGTTGTTGGCCTTGTCAGTTAGTTTATGCAGATGCCTAGAAAGCCTCATTTGGATACAGTTAGACGTATATTGAGGTAGTTCACGTCCACTTTACATTATGGACTTTTTTATGAGGTAGGTAAGGATGTACAGGTCTTTGGATACACAGATGCAGATTGGGCTAGTAGCATGTCAGACAAAAGATCTACAAGTGGATTCATGTTTTCCCTTGGTAGTGCAGCAGTTACATGGAGCAGAAAAAAGCAACCTACAGTTGCTTTATTGAGTACAGAGGCTGTGTATAGAGGTGTTGCTATGGCAGCATGTGAGGTGGTATGGCTGCAAAAGTTATTAGGTGATTTGGACATGCAGGGAGATGGTCCAGTTGTCATTCATTGTGACAACATGAGCAGCATACAGCTAGCTAGGAATCTAGTGTTCCATGTTAGGACAAAACACATTGAGGTGCACTACCACTTTGTGAGAGAGAAGGTACTTGCAGGAGAGATTGACTTGGCATATGTTAGCACACAGGAATAGATAGCTGACATTTTTAGAAAGGCATTGGGTGTAGAGAAGCTTCGAAAGTTCCGAAGCTTACTTGGAGTTGCAGAGATAGAGCTGAGCTTGAGGGGAAGTGTTGAGATGACAAGCTCAACACGTTCGGACATTGATGATGGACCGCCTGACTAGATGGGTCCGCACGTCTACACTTAGCACGTTGGTGGTCATTATGATACTCACATGGCCACTGACTTATCACTTATTATATTTAGTTTGTTACACCTACCTACAGCTGGCAAAGACATAGCGCCAGTCAATTAGTGTAGTTGTTTATGCATTGTTTGACTTAGTAGGCCACTTTCCTTTATGTTGTATCTTATCTATACTTTGTGTACATTGTATAGTGTGTGGAAGAAGAAGAAAAAACCAGCAAGAAAACGCTTTGGCCTCCATCTCTCTTCTTGTGTTCTTGAGTGAGCTTCCTCTTGTGCATACAGTGTGTGTTTGGCGCAGCACCTCAAGCAAGTCCCCCCACCATGCGATTCTTGACAGAATTGATATAGTTGAAGTCCACTTAAGCAATGGATGATTGATGTAGTTGATGTCACATTATCCAAATAGGAAGGGAAAACATGTGCAATCTTCTCTAGATCCACATTTTTTATACAACCACCGGCGTTCTTTTGTCAATGCTCATTCAAAATGAGCTTTAATACTTGCCATTAACCTGCTTCACAAGCCTCAATAGCTCTTGGCAAATTTTTCTAAGTTCAAGCTATGCTCTCAATGTCCTATTGCAAGGATTCGGTCTTCTTCACTTTCCAACTCCTTTGATCCATCTCCTGCTCATTGTCACACCAGGCCTTCAATCTCTAATACCATGTTCAAATGCAAAAAAGAAAGTGTAGAATAAACATGGAGTCAATAGAGAGAATTGTGCTCTCATCTTTCTTCACTATTCTCGAACAACTAAGACAAACACACAATACTTACATCAACTAGGTCCTGACCAACCATAGTAACTAATTAGATTTAAGTTTACACGAATTATTTAAGACACACACATGTTGGTGATAGCTAAGCAACAAAGTTGCCATGCCAGGGATAAGATAGTATTAGATGAGCTTGACTCTCTCAGACTTAGCCACCACAAAGTCCTATAAGCTTAGGAAAACCCACCAGTGGAAACTGCATGGTTCAATGTCACACTAGCAAATGGGATGAAGGTTAGACCTTTTGGAGTCTTGAAGGATTGGCCTCTAAAGATAGCAAGAATCCAATTCTCTATGAACTTCATAGTCATGAAGGGAGTGGATTATGATATCTTGCTATAGGAAAACCTTGGATGAGAAATACCGGAGTGATAGAGGACTGGGGTTATAGCCTATTGATATTCTTAGGTAATAGATCAAATGCAATCTAAGTAGAGATGGACACTTGGAAAGCCTCACCAGTCCGAGTAGAGATGGAAACTTGGAAAACCTCACCAGTCCAAGTAGAGATGTAGTCGAACCCTTGGAAAACCTCACTAGTGGATCTAGATGCCATCTCTGCCATGCCAAAGGGTGACTCAAGGGCCAAAAGCGATTATGGACCTATAACAAGGTACATTCCTTTTCTTGAGGATGAGCTTGATGCATGTATTAGAAACCAGTGGATGAATATAGACAAGTTGTAGACTCAACTAGCAAACTTAACAATGCCATCACTTTTAGCCTACCCACAGTGTCCTTGTGTATGATGGCTGGGAGTCCCATCAACCAACCAATGCCAAGCACCTATTGCATCCCAGCAAAAAAATTGGAACTGCACAAAATTCTCAAGTGTCTATCAAGTGAGCTAGATGGCAACCCCTGCCAATTTAAAGCCCCTGAAGGATCTTATGGTGATAGCAAAGAGTGGCAATCTACTAAGGTGCATGACTTAGACCTGTCATATAACTGGACTCTCATGACAAATGAGATGAAGCATGAGAATAGAAACCCTGCAAAAGCAATGCATTGTACAAGTATGAGGATTCTGACAATGAGTATGAACACTACTGTTCCATCAGTGTGAGGAGAGCAAAGAGGAAGTAGACACCATAGAATATGACATGGATGGAAGAGTGATTGAGAAAATCAGAGTAGATTCTAAACCCTGAGAGGTCAACACATTTAGAGTGAGCAAAGGAGTTACCAAGGTAGATTGAAATTGAGCTTGGCTAGAATCCCTAGAGGTGGTAGATTATGGGTGAGAAAGATTGGTTTAGCCTTGCACCACACCATTATTTGGGCTGGAGTTAGCTTCAGAGTTGCAAGACCACTAGGAGAAACCACCTTTTCTAGTGAAGATGGCAAATACAACTCCACATCAAAGGTGAGCTTTGATAGTGACCTCGAAATGCCCCGACCACCTAAAACCAAATACACCAAGGGGGACCTCCCAGTCCACCTAAGGCACAGGAGGTTAAAGGAAGAGAAAAAGAAATAGTCAAGGTCTTTAGAAGCTAAATAGCAAAAGAAACCCCAAGACTTGACCAAGCGCTTCACGAAGTACAAGAAGGGTGATCGAATAGTGGTATTAGTATAGGAACCAAATGGAAAGGATAAGCAAGTGAACCCATCAAAGGACCAGCCAAGGTTAAGGAGGTCAACTTGGTGAGAGAGAAGGACAAGCCTTGCCCCATGTACATAGTGCATGACCTAACTAAGGAGGAAGAGAAATATCTCATAAATCTCTTAAGGGAATTCATCAATGTGTTTGTATGGTTCTTAGATGAGTTGAAGGGAATAGATCCAATTATAGTGAGTCACAATATTCCCATGAGTGTGTGTAAACTATAGGGTCAACGCAGCCACAAAGAGAGACAACTACATGTTACTATACACAGAGCACATGCTAGAGAGAGTGGCAGGAAAGGAAGCCTAAAATTTTTTGGATGGCTTCTCAGGCTATAACCAAGTGCAAATCCATTTGGACAATAGACACAAGATGGCATTTGCCACCGAATGGGAGGTGTTTGCCTACATAGTCATGCCATTTGGACTGACCAATGCTGCTATCACCTTCTAGTACCTTGTGTGCCACATCTTCAAGGACATGCTCAAAAAAAGGTTGGAAGTCCTCATGGATGACCTATGTGTCCACACCAAAACTATGAAGAGCATTTGGAAAAGTTGTGAATAGTCTTTGAATGGTGTTGGCATTATGGTCTATTATTAAACCCCTTAAAGTGTCAATTTTAGGTGAAGCACAGTCGTATTTTAGGGCACATTGTGTCAAGAAATGGGGTAGCCACCCACAGGCTTCTCTAAAGTCAAGGTGATTATAGACCTTCTTCCCTATAACCAATTTCAAGGGAGTTCAATGTTTCTTAGGTCATATAGGATACTATCGGTGGCTTGTGTTGAAATATACATTGATTGCTAGACCTTTGTACAAGCTATTAATAGTATTTGAGTGGATCGAAGAATGTCAACAAGCCTCTAAAAATCTTAAACAAGCTCTAACTTCAACTCTTATCTTAAGAGCCCCAAATTGGTCCATTACCTTCCATGTGCCCATTGATGCATCAAAATTCATCATGGGGGTAGTGTTGTGCCAACTTGATGAACATAACCTATACAATCCAATGAGCTTTGCTAGCAAACAACTCACTGATATGGAAATGAATTATTCCACAATAGAGAGGGAAGGGTTAGCCATGATATTCGCTATAAAGAAGTTTAGACACTATCTTCTAGTGACATCTTTTACCTTCTTTGTGGATCATCAAGCATTACTTTACCTTGTGAATAAACCCTATGCTACAAAACACATTACTCGATGGTTACTTCTATTTTTGGAATTTTACTTCTCTATGGTCATATGCAAGGTCAAACAACATTATATGGCTGATCACATGTCCCGCATACCCATAGGAGAAGTTGTTGGATAGAGAATTAGTGGTGACTTACCAGATGTACATCTTTTTAGAATGTCTAGTAAATGAGATTTGTTTACAACAGACCTCACACCATATTGGGTAAATGACATAGTCCACATCCTCGAGAACAGATTACTGGAACGACCCGTAGAAAAAACTAGTCAAAAAGACTAATCTTGAAGGTCCAACCCTAATAGTTGATCGCAAGTCAAATGTATCAGTTAGGATACAAAGAACTCTTCAGGAGATGTGTCTACAAATACAAAATGTATAATGTGCTCAAGGAAGCACATGGCAAGATCACTGGAGGGCATTTCAGTGGAGACGCTACAATACGCAAGGTGCTTCAATCTCAATTATGGTGGCCAATGCTATTGTATGATGCGGCTAAGTTTATGAAGGACTATGATGAGTACCAATGGACCAAAGTCCCTACTCTTAAGGATAAAATGGAGTTGACCCGAGTGATCTCACCATCCGTTCAAGAAGTGGGGAATTGACTTCATTAGTCCAATCAGCCCCTGCAGCACAATACTCCCAAGCCAAGTGCATTGTTGATGCCACAAGCTACCTCACCAAGTGGGTAGAAGCTTGAGCAACTCGCAAAAATGATTCTAGGACCATGGCCAAGATCCTTTAGGAGCAAGTAATCCCATGGTTTGGTTGTGCCATAGAGTTGGTTAGTGACCTCGGCACACACTCCATTAATGAAGTGATCACTCACTTGTTATCCACCTTAGTAATAATCCACAAAAAGTCCTCACCATAAAGCCAACACTTAATCACCTCCTGCAAGAAGAGAAAAATTCCCATGCCACCATAAGAACTTGTTAAACTCCAAGGATTAGTCAAATCTGAGTCCAATTTATTATGCAAGTGGTATACTTTGTGCATTTCATAGGCTCAAGAGGGTTACCAAATCATGACCAATGCGGAGCAATGACATGTCATCAAGACTTTCGAGTATGACCAGAACTATGTGGCCCCAACCTCATTTAGAGTGTTAGCCATAACAAGGAATTGGCCATTAGAAGACAACATCATGCTCCACCCATACTTGTATAGGATCCTAACGGAAGAGGAACTCCACATTGCAAGCTAACTCAACTCCGGTGACTTCTTGACTGATGTATTAACTTATATCATGCAAGTGGGCATTCATCCACAAGATATAGACCACTATGTGACCCTAGAGTATAATGCCAAGCTCTACGATTGGCTCTTGAAAAAGTAAGGCACACCATGAATGCACTGAATATCCATACACCTTGATTACCATAATCCTAAGAAGGATTTTCATCATTTCTAAGGGGGAGGGGATAAAAGTGAAAAATGAATGAAAACTCAAAATAGGAATTGAGTTTTAAAGGAAAGAATGAATGTGTGGATTGATTGATGTGAGAATTCTCATTCTGTGGAGACAATAATCTTTCTAGTCACTTTATCTTCTGTGCAAGAGATATCCAAGAGAACTAATTGTGGGCTATCACGTGGCAATAGGAACCTAAATGGTAGGTCAACATGATAAATCCAATAGGCTCCCCTTCTCAGAGAAGGAGCACAGAAGATATCGATTAGCCATGGCAATATGCATGTTAAGCCAACTAAAATACCACAGCATTCACAATCCAAAAGGAATGGTGATATCTGAAGACACATTTGAGCAGATGATAGAACAATGTAATCTTGCCAAGTATCTGGAGAAGATGGGTTAGGACATCGACCACAACAAATTCACAAAGTTTCTAAAAACTTTTGATGCCCAAAGGAATAGCAACGTAGTAACCACCAGGCAAGGAGAGACCTCCAGAAGGGTGAAAGTTACCCTTAGTCTAGAAATTGTGGAGAAGGCCATGGTATTAGTAGATAAGCCAAAAAAGAGGCCAAATAGGGACATCTATAGGATGTTGGGGATGGAGAAAAATAAGGTCTACACAAATGATAGGATTAGCCTGGTTGACATTCCTAACCCCTCAATCCGACTACAAGCACAAATGGACCATGCCCTCTTCTCAAGCCAAAGATACAATGCTCTCATGAATAGAATAGGTGTGCCATTGGCGGAGAGCCTTGTGACAAATGCTTTGGATGAGATGAATTGGAATGCCTATGTCAGAAAGACAATATAGGCATCAGCAAAGGTACTAGCCATAGCACCAAGGATAGCAAAGGGGAGTCTGTGGCTACTACAGTCGAGTCAACAAGGAAAAAACCTACTTCCAAGGCTTCAACCATAGGATTTGAAGGAGTACTCACGATTATAATCTAAGAGGCTCTGAAGAAGATGGAAAGAGAAGTAGTAGAGGAAACCTTGGGGTCGTTTCCTATCCAAGAGGAGCATTGCTCCCCCACCCTAGGGAGCCCCCTAATTTTAATCTTAGAAGAAGAATAGGGGGAGGACAAGTTCCACAAGGATCAATAGGACAAAACAAAAAGAGATGCTAATAAGAGGGAGGTTGACTTGACCCTCTCCAGTAGCAAGAAACTTTGAGCAAGAGAAGAGACAGTGATGAGTAGCAAGGCTTGGAGCTATCAAGCCAGGGTGGGAGAAGGAAGATCACTCTTAAAATCCTGATAATAAGAGCTCAATCCACTTCTAAAGAAAATTGAGAAATGTCGAGGGTGGAAGTGAAATCAAAAAATCTTGAAGAAGAGTGCAGGAAGAAATAAGAAGAGGAGGGACAGAAATTGAGACAACAGGAGGAGGAACATATAGCATTGGCCATTCGGAGATCAATGGAGCAATCCTCTTAATCTCAGGAATTGGCAATGATGAGCCTAGTACGAGATGGCATGCCAAGGACAAGTGTAGTAGCAGAAGAGGTAGGACCAAGACTAGTAGTGGAAGGCAAGGCCAAAGCCCCTCTACATGCAATCCCACCACTCGTGACCACCCCTACAATCACCCTGACACAATGAACTACTTAAGGGGAGGTCAAAATGAAAGCAACATCATGGCTTGGGTGCAGTATTTAGTTAGCAAAGTGTAAGAAATTGTGCTTTCCCCTAGCAAAGGAGTCCCCCCTTGTAATAACAAAGATATTAATAGTTTGCAACAATAGCTATGAATGCAGAATCACATCAAGGGTGTCCGAAGGTACCTTGTTTGGAAGTGTCAACTACTTTGGTACCTTCAACCATGTGCAACACATTGAAGATCATGATTGGTTGGTAAAATAGCTTCAAAACCGACTCAACAAGATGATTAAGGAGAAAAGGGTTATGCTTGTAGAGCTAGAAGAAGAGAAGATCACCTTTGCAACCCCTACAGGGTAGAAAGAACAAGGGTAATGACCATCTTAAATAGGGAGACGATTGCATTGAAAGAGGCCTTAAAGGCAAGACAAGGAGAAGAAAGCTTGAAAGATATGTACGATGAGAAAAGAGATAACCGCATAGCCCTAGAAGAAATGTGCACCTTCAACTCCAGGGAAAACATACGCCTCAAACTAGAAAATGAGTTAAACAGGAAAAGAGAGAAGGAAAGGAAAGAGTTGCATGAGGAAAAGGCCCAAAGAGATGAGGAAACCATGAAGAACCTGGCAAAGCTACACAACCAGCTTCAAGTAGTCTATACGAACAAGCTGTACTCAAGGAGCAAGTAGAATGAAAAAACCAGGAGCAATAATAAATGTAGGCATTGTGGTAGAAAAAAGAGCAAGTGATCACCACCCTAGTCCAATACCGAAATCAAGAGCTAGAGCAGATGAAAGAGAAAATAGAGGAATGGGCAGCCAAGAATGAGGGTAGAGTCAAAGACTTGGCTTACAAACTCGCCCATTCTGAGAGTGAATGCCTCTTGGTGGAGAGCTAAGCCACAATTGTGGAGACAAGAATGCTAGAGCAACAATAAGCTTTTTTAAGCATACTATTGAATGTCATGCAATCAGGAGGAGAAGAAACACTGGAGGAAGTAAAAAGAAAACTAGAACTAGCAAGGAGAGCACTACAACATGGGTCCCATGCCAAGGCACCCAATTCTAGCACTAGCTTGAGAGTAGAGCAATGAGCCCATCTAATCTCAACTGGCTTAACCTTGCAGGAACTCACCTTAATAGGGTTTGGGGAGCCAGAGCAACAAGTGTAGCTACCTCCACAAGAGCCAATGAAGTTGATCCAAGAAGAAGGACCCAATTTTAAGTAGGACCAACAAGAGGAATAATAAATGCACGAACCAAGCCCCCCTTTGCAACCACAAGCACAACCAAAAGAGAAAGGGAAGGAAGCTATACCACCCAACAAGATGGCAAAGATGAGGCACAAATGTAGAGAACATGTGGAACTAGTCCACAAGAAACTCCAAGCCAAGCCATTGCAAGTTTTAGAAGTAGCCATCCCTCAAAGCGAAGAGTGTGACCTTGTAAACTAGGGCTAGGAACTTGCAATGTGGGAGTAATGGGAAAATTGGGATGGCCCTTTTGAGTTCTCCTTCACCTTCCCTCGTATATTGGATAAGGTACTATCACCAAGGGTGGTGGAGGATGTCATAAATCTCTTTATGAGGCTAGGAAGGAGATGGCTAGAGGATAAGGCACTATCACCAAGGGTGGTGGAGGATGTCATAAAGCTCTCAATGAGGCTAGGAAGGAGATGGCTGGAGGAAAATGAATGAGACATTCCATGAGGTGGCAGTAGGAACCTACAAATTACTAGGAAGACAAGGTGGTGGAGGTACCTCGAAGAGTGAAAGGATATGAGGCTCACCCTAAGTGGCATAGAAATATCTGGGTCTCTAAATTAGAGGCTTGGATAGCTTTCTATAGCACCTTATCGCATGAAAGGGATGATGCTACCTACATGCCCTACCTGAGAAGGATTGGAGTTGACTTCCTTGAGAGGTGCATGGTAGATATGACTTCCCTCTGATCTACAACATAAATGCCTAACAAAAGCTAACAATCAATCTCAACCACAAAAGAGGTGCCGATAAAATATTATTTATCACACTTAATAGTATTCATGACTCCCCAAAACTCTCTTTTAATTTGTGGATACCTTCTTTGCCTCTCATTCAAGACTTTCGCTCCAAATCATATAGCGTACCTATGCCCCTCCTCATCATCCTACCCTACAACCCAACCAATCCCAATAGGGCTAGTATCCATTGTAATCACAATAGGCCTCCCATATGTATAATCCACCTTCCTAAGGGTTGGAGAAAACTACAATTAGACTCTTTAATTTTATCTTAGCTTTAGTATGCTTCTCATACCAAAAGAACTTATACCCCTTTTGAAGCAACTAATACAACTCATTTGCAATATGAGAAAAGTGCAGAATCTAGATCATACAGAAGACACGTGCCCCAAGGATCCTCCTCACCTTTGATATTGAAGAGAAAAACTTTCCAATCTTCTTTATAGTATCTACTTTAGTAGATGAAGGGATGCTACCATAGTAGCCACATATATGCCCACAATAAGTACTTCATTCACCCTAAAAATTGATTTCATCCCAACCTTGATAGGGTTAAGTTCACCTCTTCCAGCCTAGACAAGATTATCTCACAATCCGTAATATGACTTGCAAAAAAAGTCTTTATAACCATGAACATCCAATGTCTCATCCTTCTCTTCTTCAACGCAGCCCTTTATAAGCACATCATCTAAGAATGGCATTATAAGCTAAGGGATGTAATCACATAGGACCTTATTCATGGCATTTATCATATGCACTATTGAATAAACCTAAGAGACTCATTTTTCTTAGGCACTATGAACCATCGATTCAAATAAGGCACAAAATACAGCTCAAGTATCCTCATCCTAATCCTTTCATTCAATAGGTCAATTAATTTTAGTAAATGATCTCTAGGCATTGGAATAGGACAAAGATTCCAAGGTACATGAGGACTAGTGAAAATCACCCTTGGTGCCACAATCTTTAGATCCACACACCCAATGTCATACTAATAGAATGCAAATGCTCTACCATGTCACTCTAACATCTTAAAAGCATTGTCTTTCAGTAGGAAGTAAGAGCTCTCTATTCTCAATATTCAACTCTACTAATGTCTCTGCTGAAAACTCATGAGACTAACATTTTCAAGATTCCTCAAATTTGGTTGCTTTGTAGTCCTCTTCATCTACTCATCACGATCAAGAGGTAACAACCTTGCAACTGGTTTCACTTTCTCATCATCAACCATTTTATACTTGATCTACCTCAATTCATTTTTTTCCTCTAATAAACCCAACTCTTGCTACAAATGGACAATACCCAACTCTATCAATTAAAATAAATCAGCTCTCTTCTCTTTGGATTGCATACAAATAGCCCCCCAAACTCTGTATGGTGACATGAACCAGCATCAAACTATTCTGGTTGAGATAACTTAGTCCCCCTAAAACCCTCTTAACTTAAGTAATTTTTCCCTCTTTTTAGTTTGTTGAAATCTATTAGCTAACGACTCTTTTTGCTAAAAACACACAGCATCCAAACCTTTCTGCTGCATAAATCAAGAATCTCATGATACATATCTAGGGAATGAACATGCACAAAACTGGAACCAATTCACACCTCAATTTTTAGCATATCTTCAATCTCTATAATGGTATCTACACAAGATAGCCCATCATACAACCCATCAATACACTCATTATCCAATAATAAACATGCTTCTTTCAACTTCCTCTCTTTTCTACATACATACTGCTTGGTGGCTCTGAGCAACTCTGCAATCTTGTGAGAACAAAGAGAACTCTCAAAGCCATAAGACCAATGAAGCCTAAAGCAAAATTATTTTTGCCAAGAGGCAAGAGCTTTTCCCTCCTTGTATCACCTCATCCTGCAAGACAATGATACCTAGTGAAAATATGTCTCTTTTATGGGGAGAGGGGAATCTTGCTATGTATCTCTCTTTCTTGGGTGATTTACACATATTGTCATAAATTGCATGACTCTTTTCCCACATTTACTGCAGATTAGTGTATATACAAATCCATCATCTATGACCTTCATTTCCATGTGCATTAGTGAAAAAGAGCTTTCCCAAAATAACATCATAAGAACATGAATCCTACAAAAAAAAAATGATAATCATCCTAAAAATCTCAAAATTCATCCTCATACTCGGACATGCTACATATAACTCTCCTATAGTATTATTGGTAGCCCTCATTTTCCATCCATGCTATGTGGGTCACTTCTCACTATGATACAGATTGCAAACTATGACATGATCTCTGATCCTTGATCTAGAAAATGCGTGGTCTATTACTTTGGCTACATAAGATGTTGGAGCAAACATGTCCTCAAAAATCTTTCGCATTTCTCCCTTTTCAAAATTGGTAGTAATAGGCTTTCCTATCATAGATCTGCAAATCTTCCAATCTTGCCAAAAATTCAACATCTTTTGTATAACTTCCCTGAATGATTCATAGTCTCTACACTCCTATTCAAGACTATCACATCATATGCATCTTCGCACAAATTATCTCTAGGGAAAGCTTGTGAAGGACCAGCTCTCCCATATTCTTCCCACTTAGCCATTTTAATCTATAAATCATTTGTGCCCTTTATCAATTTTTCTATAACATCAGCTTTTCCTAAAACAAAAGCAAATACTAAAGGCTATGGCTAGGAAAAATCTTAGGTTGTAAAGGAGTAGCAATAGAAGTAGAAGTAGGAGAAGTTATAGGAGCAATGTTGAAATGTCAAGCTCTACATGAGCTACCATCCACTATATGCCTTAGCGATGTGGCAAGATATTACTCACTAGCATGTTAGGTAACCAACATGAGGATACACCAATGATTCTATAACTAGACTACACCCACATAGTCCATCCTTGGTTATGGCACATTTATTGTGCCAACACTTCTTTCCTTAGTGGATTCGAACTTTGTGACCGCACGTACATACGTTGTGATACTTTCATATTAGTCTTTTATCATGTTGTAGACTTAGTCCTTTTGTGTGGAAGAAGAAGAAGAAGAAGAAAAAGATTTTAGCCCTATCCCTTTATGTTCTCAAGCCTACATTGCTTTTGTGAGTGTGCTCTTAGATTCTTCATCTCTCTCTCCTCTTATATGTATTCATGGTATCAAATGTTAGATATGATCAACGCCCCACCCTCATTAGGTGCTACCAATGATCCATGGTGCTCAAAGTTGTAAGGCCCCCATTATGAGGAGAAGCCAAATGTGAGCCCGGACATTGGTTGAGTCCTGACTTGTATATCAGATAAGGTCTATGTGACCGGATGGCAAAAAGGTGACTGTTGTGGGTCTAATCTTTGGGTTAGACGGAGTGGTTAAGCTGGTAGGAACTCGAGGCGCATTGCATCGAGTTTCGGTGTAAGGGAGTTAAAAAGGGGCCCCTATTGTGGGGTCCGGGGGCCGCGGAAGCGACCCCTGGCTGGGAGGTCCCAGGGGGACCAGCAGCCCCCTTGGCAGGGGTCCGGGGGCAGCTCCCCCGGCCCGATGGTAAAGGGAATATTCCCTGGCCGACTAGTGGAGGCTCATATGGTAGGTCGGTTAGCAGGCCTACCTAACGACCTTCGCGGGCTATAAAAGCTAAACCCCTTCGCAGCCATCTCTCACTCATCTTTCACCCAGTCAGAGTTGTTGTTCCAGCTAGCCTTAAGCTCTTCACTTATCTTCTGTCTAGATCGCCATCTAAGCTTCACACAGTGGAAGCGCACGGGTGGACAGAGCCATCTTTGTATCAGTTGTTTGAAGTTAAAGAATTTACTGATTCTCCTCTTATCTGTTGTGTATTCTCCATCTCTTTCTCAGATTTTGTTCGCTGCGCCGTGTAATATTTTACATGGTATTAGAGCCCGGGGGCTCTAGAGATCGGAGAGTGTGCAAGAGGCAAAGGCTTCAATAGCAAAGAGAAACTATGTTGACTTCCGGAAGCGGTGCAGGAGGTGGTGTTGCTGTACCGGCTATTCAAACACTGAGGATTCGTCCACTAACCTTCAGCGAAGGCAAGTTAGATGGTACAAACTACACCTTGTGGAAGTTCAAAATTACAACTATCCTTGATTCTTATGAGCTTCTGGAGACTGTGCTAGGGACTGACGCAGAACCACAGCCTACCCCCGACCCATCAAATCCTAGTGTGATGATTCCTCCGAATGCAGATCTTCTACGAGCTTGGAAACGAAGGAATGCAGATGCATTGTGTGCCTTAGTTACAAGCTGTTCTGACAGTGTTTTGACTCTGATTCAGCATACAACCAAAGCGTCAGAGGCTTGGAATGTACTAAGGAGTCAATATGAAACACGAAACCAAACAAGGATTCAAAACTTGGAGAATCAACTAGCAGCGGAGAAGTTTGTTGAAGGAGAGACGGTTGAAGCATTCATCACTCGGATTAAGAATCTACACGACCAGATGGCTGGCGCTGGGATACAAAAGACTAGCGAAGAGCTAGCTCGGAGGTGTCTTCGGATTTGTCCACAAAAGTTTGATGGACTAGTAACTGCCCTTAATACTCAGGTGAGACCTCAAGCTTTGACTTTTGAGGAGTTTTGTGCATTATTAATGGAGGAGGAGTTGAGGCTGAAAGCCCGAAAAGGAAGCAACAATGGAGATGCTGCATTCTCTGCCAATGCAAAAGGCAAAGGTGTTTCCTCCACCAAAAATGATGGTGACAAAAAGAAGAAGGGCGGCAAGAAGAAGTTTCAAGGAGAGTGCTTCTACTGCAATAAGAAAGGACATGTAATTGCAGATTGTCGTGTTAAGAAGGCAGATGAAAAGAATGGTACCCTTAAAAGTAAAGGGAAAGAGATAGCCAATACGGCTGAAGCAGAGCTAGAATTATTCATGGTGACCATTGAGGAAGTGTGCTCCTCAGCGCAAGAAAAATCTACCACTGACTCATGGGTGTTGGATAGTGGAGCCTCCCGTCACATGACCAACAAGAAAGGTCTATACAGTTCTATGCAACCTCTACATGAATCCATCACTAAGACGGTTGGAAATGATGCTAAATGCCCTGCTGCGGGTACAGGTACTATTTCTTTTGTTGCTGCAAATGGTGAAGTCAAAAAGCTTTCAAATGTGTTGTATGTTCCCGAAATCAGGAGAAATCTATTATCAGTTGTTGCTGCCATAACTGATCTTGGTCACGAAGTGAGGTTCAAGAAGACAGGTGCAGAAATTATTGATAGTGATGGCACAATTGTTGGCAAAGGAGAAAGAAGGAACAACCTGTATGAGCTAAGTGCTCTTATAGCCACCGCTGGAGTGGGCACAAGTAAGCTTTGGCATGAAAGGTTTGGACACATCGGATTTGCAGTATTGAAGGAGATGCAAAAGCAAGGTATGGTTGCTCACCTACCTACAATAACTGAATTGAAGGAACCATGTGAAGCTTGTATGATGGGCAAGCAACAGAGAAAGGCATTTCCACAAGAAAGCAAGAATAGAGCACAAGCTCCTCTAGAGTTGGTGCATGCTAACTTGTGTGGTAAGATGCCTACACAGGCCTTGGGGGGATCTTCTTATTTTATGTTGATTGTCGACGACTACAGTAGGAAGATGTGGGTGTACTTCCTTCGTGATAAGGCTCAAGCTTTTGGTAAGTTTAAAGAATGGCTAATACTTGTTGAGAATGAAACATGGAAAAGTGTGAAGAAATTTAGAACAGATGGTGGTGGTGAGCACGGTGTTGTGGAACGCAGGAATCGCACCATTGTGGAGATTGCAAGATGCATGCTAAAGGGCAAGGGATTGCCTGACCATTTTTGGGCTGAAGCTGTTAATACTGCTGTCTACATTCTAAATCGAAGCTATACAAAGGCTCTCAAGGGAAAAACACCTCGTGAGGCTTACACTGGTAAGAAACCATCTGTCTCACATTTCAGAATTTTTGGATATGAATGTTATGCACATGTTCCAGATGAGAAGAGAAACAAGTTACAACCAAAAAGCAGAAAATGTATCTTCTTAGGTTATAGTGATGAGCAGAAGGCTTACAAATTATATGACCAAGAGGCAAAGAAGATCATCGCGAGCCGTGATGTGGTGTTCAAGGAGGAGCCGCATATAGTGGAGGAGGAGAAGGCAAGTTCTTCCACTTTATCATCAAGCGAAGAACTTAGTCCACTATGAACCTATCCTGAGAGCTATCCCTATCCTTAAGCAGGAGGAAGCATCATCTTCAGATGATGAGGAAAAAGTTCACCAACCTCACATCACCCCACCAGAAAAGCCATTGCCGTGCTGGGTGAAGCAGCTCTATGACCACAATAATCCTATGCCTACATCTGTTGAGGAGAAGACAGACGGACTAAGGAGGTCTCAGAGAATAGAGGAGCAAAGGAGGGCTTCTGCTCACATAGTCAATATGGCCTTGATGGTTGAGATTATGAGAGAAGTAAAGGAGCCAATTGACTTAGAAGAAGCACTTGCAGATCCATCATGGAAGGCTGCTATGCAGGCGGAGTATGACAGCATAATGAAGAATGACACTTGGGAGCTAGTGGATCGACCAGTAAAGCGGAAGGTTATTGGCACCAAGTGGATCTGGAAGGTAAAGTACAAGGCTGATGGTACCTTAGAAAAGTACAAAGCTAGATTGGTTGCCCAAGGATTTTCACAAGTTGAAGGGTTTGATTTTCAAGAGTCATTTGCCCCAACTGCCAAAATGACCACTATTCGCACGGTACTTGCAGTGGCCAGTGTACCAAATGGATGTTAAGTCAGCGTTCTTAAATTGTGACCTCAAGGAGGAGGTGTACGTGGCTCAGCCACTAGGGTTTGAGGCCCCCCATTCTGAGAACAAAGTATGTAAGCTGAAGAAGGCATTGTATGGGCTGAAACAAGCCCCCAGAGCATGGTACCAGCGAATAGATAGGTTCTTTTTAAACCTAAACTTCAAAAGATGTGCCTCAAATGCTAACTTGTATGTTTACAGGGATTGTAAAAAGTCTGTAGTGATTGTCCTATATGTGGACGACCTTCTTATTACAGGTGACTATGAAGATATGATCAACCAAACTCGAAAGGCTTTGAGTTCTAAGTTTGAAATGACAGACTAGGGCTTGCTGCACTATTGTTTGGGGATTGAAGTCTGGCAAGAGCCAGGAAAGATCTTCATCTCTTAGAAGAAGTATGCATGGGAGATCTTTAAGGCATTTGGCATGACCGAGTGCAAGGAGATAGCTACACCTATGGAGGTGAATGCAAAGTTATCCGTCGAGGATACATCAGCACTAGCAGACATTGGGAGGTATAGGAGGTTGGTCAGCAGTTTGATCTACTTGTGTAACACCAGACCAGATATCAATTTTGCTGTTGGTGTTTTGAGCAGGTTCTCAAACAAACCTCATGAGAGTCATTGGAAGGTTGGGATGCGGGTGCTCAGATACTTGAAGAAAACTCTTGACTATGGTATCACATACAGTTTCGGAACTTCTCTTGTGGGGAACTGTGACTCAGATTGGGCAGGAGACATTGATTCCAGGAATTCAGTTTCTGGTTATTGTTTCTCTTTGGGTTCAGGAATTTTCTCTTGGATTAGTAAGAAGCAACCAACAGTGGCATTGTCTTCTACCGATTGTCTTCTACCGAAGCAGAGTACAAGGCAGCTTGTTTTGCTGCATGTGAGGCTATATGGTTGAGAAGGATTCTATGGCATATGGGAGTGCAGGATGAAGAACCAACTGTGCTATCATGTATTGCCAAAAATCCAGTGTTTCATGCACACACCAAACATATAGAGATCCAGTATCACTATGTGCGTGATTTGATGGAGGATGGGATAGTGGAATTGGTCTACTGTCCAACATAGGAGAATGGAGCAGATATCTTCACCAAAGCACTTACGAAGGATCTGCTTCAAGTTCATCTTCAGAGACTCGGCATTGGGCCGAGGAGATAGTTCACCTATGGGTGGACATTGAGGGGGGGTGTTAGATATGATCAATGCCCCACCCTCATTAGGTGCTACCAATGATCCATGGTGCTCAAAGTTATAAGGCCCCCATTATGAGGAGAAGCCAAATGTGAGCCTGGACATTGGTTGAGTCCTGACTTGTATATCAGATGAGGTCTATGTGACCGGATGGCAAAAAGGTGACTGTTGTGGGTCTAATCATTGGGTTAGACGAAGTGGTTAAGCTGGTAGCAACTCGAGGCGCATTGCATCGAGTTGCGGTGTAAGGGAGTTAAAAGGGGCGCCCCCCTATTGTGGGGTCCGGGGGCCATGGAAGCGGCCCCTGGCTGGGGGGGTCCCAGGGGGGCTAGCGGCCCCCCTGGCGGGGGTCCGGGGGCAGCGCCCCCGGCCCGATGGTAAAGGGAATATTCCATGGCCGACTAGTGGAGGCTCATATGGTAGGTCGGCGACCTAACGACCTTCGCGGGCTATAAAAGCTAAACCCCTTCGCAGCCATCTCTCACTCATCTTTCACCCGGTCAGAGTTGTTGTTCCAGCTAGCCTTAAGCTCTTCACCTATCTTCTGTCTAGATCGCCATCTAAGCTTCACACAGTGGAAGCACACGGGTGGACAGAGCCATCTTTGTATCAGTTGTTTGAAGTTAAAGAATTTACTGATTCTCCTCTTATCTGTTGTGTACTCTCCATCTCTTTCTCAGATTCTATTCGCTGCGCCGTGTAATATTTTACATCAAAGTTGTCCCATAGATGCACGGAGCTTGATTGAAGACTGAGATGAAGGCGTTGGAGCATGAAAGTTAAAAAATAAATAAATGGGTAAGAAACTTGGTCATTTCAGCCTTCATTATAGATCTACAAGTGGACCCAACATTACTTTATGGGTATACTACAATTTTGGATTAAGCTAGGGCTGTGCTTAAGCAGCCCCCCAGCTTTCAGACATCCATTTATGAACCAATTCGAATCCAAACGCACCCAATGTCTTGTTGACATACATCATTTCTAGCCTCTTTTGGCTTACCAAATGCATCCAATGTGGGCTCTTGCCCCCAAATTTGAGCTTTAGTAGCTCATCCAATCCACAGACCTGTTGTGGGTGATTTAGATAGGGATTTGTACCTAATTATAATGGTGGACACTAAGCATTCAAGCCGATGTAGACCTTGATTTGGCGAGCTCCTCGCTCCAATCTTTTGCTCCCGTGCTTATGCTCTGGTACTACTGAAAATAGATGAGAGACTTGTCTTGTTGACATACATCATTTCTAGCCTCTTTTGGCTTACCAAATGCATCCAATGTGGGCTCTTGCCCCCAAATTTGAGCTTTAGTAGCTCATCCAATCCACAGACTTGTTGTGGGAGATTTAGATAGGGATTTGTACCTAATTATAATGGTGGACAGCAAGCATTCAAGACGATGTAGACCTTGATTTGGCGAGCTCCTCGCTCCAATCTTTTGCTCCCGTGCTTATGCTCTGATACTATTGAAAATAGATGAGAGATTTGATGGGAGTGCACAATGAAAGGTGGTTGAGACATGGATATGGAGGCTCAATATTTCTTCATTCTCTTCTTCTTCATTCTTCTCATGTCTCATTACTATTGGGCAAAAGTAGTTGCTATTGTTATATACATTATGAACAAGACACCCATTGCTACTATACATGATATGACACCCGAAGAGAAGTTTACACGTAGAAAGCCAAATTTGCCCCATTTGAAAGTATTTGGATGTATTGCTTATGTGCATATTCTTGATGATTTGTGCAGTAAATTGGATCCTAAAGCAAAAAAATATGTATTTGTTGGATATTCTCTTGAGCAAAAGGGATATAGATGTTATAACCCTATTACATATGAGTTGAGAGTTAGCATGGATATTGTTTTTTATGAAATGAGTAGTTGGTATAATAATGTGCAGAATGCAATTGGATTGATGAGCATGAGAGTGTGGTTCTGGAAAAAATAGGCCAGTAGTCATAGACATTGAGTGGACCACAAGAGTCTCCTAGTCATAGTTCTATTGATAGACCTTGGAGTTGCAAATTGAGGTCACAAGTTACTCCACTAAGTACATCACATACGTCAAGAAAAGGTAAAGAGAAAGTCAAGGACTGGCCTATTGTGATAGATGTATCATCAAGTTTCTCTCATGTTGATGCTATTCAGATGGCTCAAAGCAAAGCTTGGATGAGGAGTTTGGAATTTCATCTATTAAAACACCTGGTGTGTGAAAGGCACAAGAAGATGTTCCCAAGATGTTAAAGCACCTAGTAAAGGTTATGTAGGATGTGGAACCCACTTTTTTTTAAGGATGCAATGGGTAATGAGTATTAGGATCGTGCTATGGATGAAGAAATGGTTGCACTTAAGGATAATGACATATGGGAGTTGGTGTCTTTATCTGAAGGCAAGAAAGATATTGACTGCAAATAGATTTATAAGGTCAAGATGGATCTATTGACCACTATAAGGCATGACTCATTACCAAAGTATATGCACATACTCATGGTATCGATTTTGTGAGGAGACTTTTGCTCTAAATGCTAAAATGGCCACTATAAGGATTGCCATAGTAGTGGCTGCATCAAAAGGTTGGATCATGCATCAAATGGATGGGAGGAAATGCTGATAGGGAAAGAGCCTTAGAAGCAAATCTTATAGTGAGAGAGCTACTCACGAAGCAATTGCTAAACAACACCAGTGCTATTTAAAGTGGAGCAGCCTTGGCAGCATCATTGCTAGCTAGGCTCGGAGTCACCCCAAATACCAAGAGCCAAACAAAGATACCCATACTTACTAAGAAAATCGACAAATATCGAGCAGGCAATGACCCCTATAGCTTCGTTGAGCAGTTTGAGTAGGTGTGTGAGGCTAACTACCTCGCTCAATGGGTACAAGCATTTGGTCTTTGCTTTGGAGATAAGGGATGGACTTGGTTTACCAGTCTAGATAATGCCAAATGCCATAATTTCAATGATCTAAAGGATCTCTTCATCAAGAGATTCTTGGAGGCAAGATACTCCAACAACCACATCATTAAGTTGATGAATGTCAACTAAAAAGACAAAGAGGACATACGAGACTATGTCACTCACGTGAGGAGTCTCTATAAAAGGATACCTACAAACTGAGTGACCCAATGAGAGAGTGGTCTCCACTGTATTCATGAATGGGATCCGCAATGAAGAACTCTATAAGGCCTTAGCGAGCAACTCGAACTTGCAAAGGGATGTACTGACAAGTGACTTTGAGGACACTATATGAGTAGATGACTTACTCAAAGAGAGAAGCTCTAGGGCTATGCAGTAAGAGAATAACATGTTAGAAATGCGGAGAGAACTAGAACACTTAAAAAATCATCCCCCGACGAGCAAGATAAAGGGAAAAATGTCAACCAAACCCAAGTAATAGCTAATCTAAAGTTAGAGCTGACCAGAGTACATGCATCATTATAAAGGCCAGTGCGACCTCACATGCAATGTGTACATTGTGGAGGGAACCACATGCCATGTGATATCCCAATCCTAAGTCCCACCCTTGTGCCAATTGCAAAAGATTTGGGCATGAGGCTATGCATTGTCGATTGCCAAGATGGTTGCCATACTAGCAACCCTATGCTCAGCCATACTATCCAAGAGTTGGGCAGCCTAACTTTGAAAGAGGAGCCCCTTTGACTCTACCAACACCTAATGATTCAAAGCCAGCCACTCCAATGATCAACATCAATCCAAAAGGAATCCCTAAACTACCAGGATGACCTAAAGTGGCCCATGTACCAAGCGATGCTCCAATGCACTTTATAAAGGAACCAATGGAGGAAGATTCATACATGAACCCTTTATGTCTCTTATGACGAGGAGGGTAATTCCATATTGATGGACTTTAGGCCTGTGTCGGTCACATAGCTTTAGGCAGAGGGCTTCCCTAAAAAGGACCAAGCAAATAGAGAGCAAGCAGACTTGAGGTGTCTCAAATGCGAAGTCACACACCTACTTTGCTTATTGCCCTAGGAAAAAACCCTCCACTAGTATGGCAATCATGCCATTTGTGCCACTCAGACTCTTTTGTGCCGAGTCATCTAACTACAATGCCACACCCATCCCCATAAATGGCATGACACGAGCTGTTGATATTTTATTATGTGGACCTAGCAATCTAGATGTAGCCTCTATAGGGAAGAAGAACCGGTGAAGGAGAAGAAAGAGGACAGTTGCAAAAATAACACTCAAAACAGAGAGCACGATCACTTTAACGAAGGGAAAGCAAGTTACTAATGCAAAAGCAAAAACATCTACTCCTAAGATGAGGGGAAAGGGAATGCCAAGGTTAGAGAGTACCCTAACCCCAACCAGCAATTAAAGGTTATGGATATGGTCAAAGAATGGATAAAAGAAACACAAGCTCGCTTACAAGATGCTGAGCCTATCTATCATTGAGGATGAGATCAATGAACTCTCAACCATGAGCCTACCAATCGCTCCCATGTACTTGAGAATAAGAGAGGCAACATCACCACATGCACAGCCACATAGGTAGAACATGGATACCATGAATAGATGAACTACCCAATAACATTGGTAGGAAGTCCATGAAGCAGAGGAGGGAAAGATGGTTGGCAATTTTCTCACCACCCTTATATCAACTCCTATAACATTACCACTAGTAGAATTGCTTAAACAAAACCCTGCATTATGGCAAGTGTTGAAGCAATGGATATAATGAACCAATAGACATGAATTGCAAGACTTGCCTGACCATGATACTATGATGGCCATATCAAGCCTGACATTGAACCCAATGTTTAAGTTTCCACAAGTGAGTGCCTTTTGGAAAGGCACTAAGATACATGTAGTCTTGCCTATTGTTGCCCTAGGAGATACAATGCAAAAGGGGATAGTAGACACAAGAGCATGAGTTAATGTACTTAGCTATGCAGTCATGCAAGCTTGGGGGAATCCATCGATAGAAACTACATGGAACTTCATAGTCATGAAGGGAGTGGATTATGATATCCTACTAGATAAAACTTGGATGAGAAATGTCAGAGTGATAGAGGATTGGGGTAATGGCCTGATATTCTTAGGCAATAGATCAAAAGTAGACTGAGTAGAGATGGACACTTGAAAAACCTCACCGGTGGACCTAGATACCATCTCTGCCATACTGAAGAGTGACTCAAAGGCCAAAAGTGATTATGGGTGTTTAACCTAAAGATGAGCACAACTAGATGCACGTGTTGGCAACCATTGATCTATAATTCTTGGATGTCGAAGGTAAATATAGGCAAGTCATAGACTCAGCTAGCGAACCCAACAAAGCCACAACTTCTAACCTATCCACAGTGCCCCTATGCATGATGGCCAAGAGTTCCATTAGCCAACTAACACCAATCACTTATCATATCCCAACTAACAAATTAGAGCTCCATCAAATCCTTGAGTAGGGATTAGTCCCAACCTGGCACTGCATCATTATTTGAAGTGGAGTCAACCTCAGAGCTATGACCACCAAGGGGGAGATAGCCTCTTCCAGTGAGGATTGTGAGTACAACTCTGAGTCAGAGGTAGGCTCTGATAGCAACCTTGAAATTCCTCAACCACCTAGGACCAAATGCACCAAGGGGGACCTCCCAGTCTACCTAAGACACAAGAAGCTAAAGGAAGAGAGAAGGAAACAATCAAAGTCTTTAGAAAGTTGACTGACAGAAGAAACCCTAGGATTTTCCTTCATGAAGTTTAAGAAGGGTCATCGAATAGTAACGTTAGTAGGAGCCAAGTGGAAAGAGTAGGCAAGTGAACCCCTTGAAGGATCGGCCAAAGTTAAGAAAGTATGCTTGGCAAGGGAAGGGGACAAGCCTTGACCCGTGTACACAGCAGATGACATAACTAAGGAGAAAAATACTAATCTCATAAATCTCTTAAGGGAATTCTTCAACGCATTTGCATGGTCCTTAGATGAGCTTAAACGAATAGATCTGAGTATCGTGATTTTCATAGTATTCCCATGATCCCCAATGTATTACCACCTAAGCAAGACCACATGCAATGAATCCTACACATACACATGTAGTGAAGGAAGATATTGATAGGCTACTAAATGTAGGATTCATTTACGAGATACAACCCACGTACTAGGTAGCACCCATAGTGATAGTCATGAAAAAGAATGGAAAGATTCGAGTATGCATGAACTATAAAAAGGTCAACACAACAAGAGACAACTACAAATTACCATACACTAAGCACATGGTAGAGAGAGTGGCAAGAAAGGAAGCCTACAGTTTCCTAGATGGCTTCTCAAGCTATAACCAAGTGCAAGTCCATCTGGATGACAAATGCAATACGGTATTCACCACCAGAATGGGGGGTGTTTGCATAGTCATGCCATTTGGGATGACCAATGCCCTTGCTATCTTCTAGCACCTCATGTGTGCCATCTTCAAGGACATTCTCAGAAAATGATTGGAGGTATTTGTCGATGATTTGTGCATCCACACCAACTAGAAAGAGCACGTAGAAAAGCTATGAATAGTCTTTGAATAATGTAAGCAATATGATCTCTACTGAACCCCTTAAAGTGCCAATTTTGGGTGAAGCACGGTTTTATTTCAGGGCATGTTGTATCAAGGAATGGGATAGGCACAGTCTCCTTGAAAGTGAGGATAATTGTGTAGACCTTTCCCCTCTAACCACTTCAAGGGATTTCAATGCTTCTTAGACTACACAATGTACTACCAGTAGTTTGTGTTGAACTATGTATTGATTGCTAGACCTTTACACAAGCTATTGATAGTATTCAAGTGGACCAAAGAATGTCAACAAGCTTATGAAAGGCTTAAACAAGCTCTAACTTCAGCTCCTATCTTAAGAACCCCAAACTGATCCATTACCTTCCATGTGCACATTGATGTACCAAAGTTTGCCATGGGGGCAATGTTGTGCCAACCTGGTGAGCATAACCTTGATTATCCAATGAGCTTTGCTAGCAAACAACTCACTGATATGAAAATGAACTATTCCATAATAGAGAGGGAAGGGTTAGCCATGGTGTTTGCTGTGAAAAAGTTTAGACATTATCTTCTAGCGACACCCTTTACTTTCTTCATGGATCATCAAGCATTACTTTATCTTGTAAACAAATCCTGCGTAACATGATGCATTGCTTGATAGTTACTTTTGCTTTTGGAATTTGACTTCTCTGTGGTAGTACGCAAAGGCAAACAACACTGTATGGTAGATTATATGTTCCACATATCCACATGTGAAGTGATTGGACAGGGCATCATTGATGACCTATTGGATGCACATCTTTTTAGAATGTCTAGCAAAATGAGACTTGTTTAGAGAAAACCTCACACCATATTGGGTGGATGATATAGTCCACATCCTAGAGAATAGATTGCTTGAATGGAAAAAGCTAGGTTAAAGATACTAATTTTAAAGATCCAACCCTATCAATTGATTGCCAATCAATTATATCAAGTAGGATAGGATGGACTTTTGAGAAGATGTGTCTGGGAATACGAAATGCACAATGTGCTCATGGAAGCACATGGCAGAATTGCTAGAGGACATTTCAATGGACACACCACAACATGCAAGGTGCTCCAATCTCATCTATGGTAGCCTACACTATTCCACAATGCAGCTAAGTTTGTGAAGTATTGTGATGAGTGCCAATGGACCAAAGTCCCTATTTATAAGGACAAAATAAATTTGACCCCAATGATCACATGCCAACCATTTGAGAAATGGAAAATTGACTCCATTTGTCCAATCAGCCCTACAACACAATACTCACAAGCCAGGTACATCATTGTTGCCATAGACTATCTCACCAAGTGGGCAGAAGTTTGAGCAACTTGCAAAAATGACGTTAGGACCACATCCAAGTTCCTTTGGGAGCAAGTAATCTCATAGTTTGGTTGTCCCATAGAGTTGGTTATTGACCAAGGCATACACTTCATTAATGAAGTGATTGCTCACTTGTTATCCACCTTCTTGATAATCCATAGAAAATCCTCAACATATTATCCTCAAGCTAATGGTCAAGCTGAATCCATTACAAGATCTTAGTGAATGTCCTAACAAAGATAGTCTCTACTTCACGCAGTGATTGGGACAATAAGCTCATGATAGCTTTATGGGCATATAGGACTGCCAACAAAATGACCATAGGGCATATTCTGTTCAATTTGTCCTATGGAAGTGAAGCAATTCTACTAGTGGAATTTTTTGTTCTAAGTTTGAGAATAGCAGTCCAAGAGAGATGGGGGAGTAAAGAGGCATAGACAAGTTATTTGGTAGAGCTAGAATGCCTAATCTCATTGCAACCCATGCTCTAATCTATGAGAAGGTGCGATGTAAGAGTTGGTTTGACAAGCATGTCAAACAACAAGACTTCCAGGAAGGAGACTTAGTCTTCTTGCCTCTTAAGGGACACCGGCAAAAAATGAAATTCAATGGACTAGGACCTTTCAAGGTTCACAATGTCAGTAGAATAAGCAATGTAGAACTCGAAACCTTAGAGGGGGAGGGCATAGGATTTTTCAATGGAAGTCGCATAAAAAAGTATTACCCTCCATCACATCCACTCCATGAACCTCCAATGATAGAATGTGAGGTGCCTCCTCCAACAAACTCGGAGGAGTCCTCTTAGTAGTCGACTGAAATTCATATCCATGCACATCACCATCCCGTCTCCCCATGGGAATCCTTGGACTTAGTTGAACATGGGAATCTCAGTTCTACTTCAAATGGGAATCTTAGTTCTACTTCATAGGGAAAGCGTGGACAAGTCACCCCTAATAGCAATCTAATGCCCACCTAAGAAAGACCACTTTGTAATTAATCAAAGGCAGGAGTGAGGTTAACACTGCACTTGGTTCAAAAAGAGTGAGAGACGGGGGAGAGTGTAACTCAATCCCCCAACTCATAAGGTAAAATATCATCTCTCGCCCCCTAAAATGATGTTAAACCTGGCAACTAATCCTACCGATATTGGGAGGGTCACTATTTAATCAGCTCTATCTAGTGTCGAAAAGTTACCCGACTTATCGGGTCTACCCAGCCATAGGCATCCAATCGTCACGATCAAGCCTCCCACTTTCCTCAATGGGGTTTGCCTAGTTTTCTAATTAGCAAAGCATACTACCACACTGTTTGGACATATAAAATCAGCTTCCTTTTATACTCCGTTAAATCGGGTTCTTTAAACTCAATCTTTAGCACATAATAAACAATTCAAAAAATTAGATATTTTATTTCATAATAACATCCAGAATCATCACTCCTTAGAGTGGTACAAAACTGTCTTTCTGTAGAAAGACACCGTCCAGCCTAGGATAGGACCTTCCAATCCCTTAGGATTGGGTTGTATGTGATCGCACTCCATCCGCAGTCAACAGGGAATTTACTGGTTCAAAGTCCCTCTAAGCTTCCCTGAGCCTCTAGAGCCATCCTACATAACAGAGGCACTTACCACTCAACCCTTTGCCCTCTTAGGTGCTCGAGTGATCAAAAATCAAAAACATATATCTCCCTCGGGAGCATAGGACCCCCACCCGCATGTGAGTTATTCCACACTCTACATAGTGTTAAGGAGCATTGGGTTGGGGACCCCAACGTCCGAACCACCATAATCCTCAACTCGTCTGTCTGTGGTGTAAGCACGGAATCATAAGAACCATAATTCATCATTCACAAATCCAAAAGCAGTCATAACCATAAGAAATTTTAACACAGTTATCAACGTGATGCATGGAATCTATCCCCTCCATCAATTTTTGTGTCCCTTCCTAAAAAGAAATTGATAATACTAACATGTTTTTGTAAATTTAAGTACGTTTTAACTTATCGTAATCTATGTAAGGACCAGCTTATCCCTCATTAGAAAATTGTAGAATTAATAGCTTAAAAATTAATCCTTCCTTTATGTACTAAACCTGATTATCTCTGTTTGGCCATCCATCGTGATTACGGTTTATGGCCGCACCCTTGATTTGTTGTGGGATGGCTGGTTCTTCGATTTGAATGGGTTCAGGATTAACCTCCGCTTGTGCTTCAATATTGTGTTGAGTTCCCTCAGCAATGGCCACTTCTTCATGTTGGGGAGCTCTCTGAGCATGACCTTGCTCAACATCTCGACGTCTCTTGGGAGACATGGAAGAAGCTGATAGATTCGAGCAGTGCTCCCACATAGGTATGGAGAGAAAGAGAGGTTTGGTTGGTTGCAGTAGAGCTTCGTCACGTCAACTAGCAGAGAGACTTCTGCACGAGTCGTTTTTGTGTTTGTGTGTGTTCCTGACGTTACACTCTACCCCTATTTATATAGTAACTCGAGGGTAAAAAGAGGACGTTTGCTTTTTAGTGTTTTTTATGACATCATCGATGATAAAGAGGGAATGCTTTCTTTCAACGTTTTTGACGATGTCATTGATGATGTCAAGGAGGGCTCCATTTTCGTAGTGTGAGGATACCAATTTAACGAATATATGAGCGAGCACCGCGCATCTCATCGTCGGGCGGCGACTAAGATGGCAATCAAGGCATAGACCTTGGCATACTTGGCAACAAGCTACGAAGGCTTCATTGGCGCCATTGGCTGCGTGTGAGAAGCTCCCACTAGCTTGTAGGAGAATCTTCCCAGGAGATCACCCATCCTAGCAGTATCGTCACTCAAGTGCACTTAACTGCCAAGTGACTATCCACTAGGCTAGTTCTTTTTGTTGTTCTATACTACAAACATAGTCTTAATAAGCTAGTCTTGGGAGGGTCTCCCAAGTCTTCCTTCCATGAACTGGCATATAATACCTCATTAATAATAACAATTATCTTCATAATGAGAGTCAGTTTCATAATTAGAGTTATTTTTTTAAAATGTGCAATATAAATCAATTTTCTTTGAAATATATACGCACATTAAAATAAACTAAGTAATGGGGACATTACATTCTTCCCTCCTTAGAGAAATCGAGATGTCCTCATCTCGAGAGAAACTAGGGATATTCTTTTATAAGGGTTACCTCATCGACCCAAGTGGCATCCTCTTTAGGATAATCCTTCCACTATACTAGATATTCTCTTAGGATTCGGCATCTTAGAGGTTTCTCCCTTGTATCTAGAATCGTCTTGGGTTGCATTTCCAGAATTCCTTGGGCAAGCATAACTATTTGTTCGTCTTAAGCACAGGATTGGGGTTTGGTACATAAGGTTTCAATAGGCTTACATGAAATACATTGTGAATCTTAAGATGGGGTGGCAATTTAAGCTTATAGGCTTGCCTTCCCATTACTTTGATTGCTTCATATGGTCCATAGTACCTTGGACTAAGCTTTTTGTATTTCCCCAAGGATAATGAGCTCTTGTCACGCTTTATCCTTAGAAACACCATGTCACCTTCCTTGAATGTTCTTATGGATCTTTCAAGATCTGCATATAGACTTTTGCCAATCTTGAGTAGCTTGGATGTCATGTCAAATAGATTGGATTTTTTGGTCCATGTCTTCAAGCATAGCCTTAGAAGCCTCTACCTTGAGAGTGGGATCTAAGAAGTTTAGAGGTGTACGACATTCTTGCCCATACAAGGCTTGAAATGGTGACATCTTGATTGTTTGTTGAAAGGTAGTGTTATAAGCAAACTCCACCAAAGGTAAATGTTCAATCCACCGTTTCAATTCTCTGCCACAATAAGACCTTAGAATATCTTCAATGGTCCGGTTCACCCTCTTAGTTTGGCCATCAATTTGAGGATGATAAGCAGTACTAAAGCATAGCTACATTCCAATTTCTTGGAATAGGCAAGTCCAAAACTTAGAGGTGAACCTGGATTCTTGGTCACTGATTATGCTCTTTGGCAATCCATGTAACCTAAATACTTCTTTGATAAAGACTCGAGCAATGTTAAATGACTTAAAGGTTGTTTTGACTGGGATTAAGTGTATAACTTTTTTCAATCTATCAACCATTACCATGATGGAATCCTATCCACCAACAACAGGTTATCCAATAACAAAGTCCATACTTATTGACTCCCATTTCATTTTTGGAATGTCCAACGGTTGTAACTCTCCAAGCATCTTGGTCCTTTTCACCTCGACTCTTTGACAAGTCAAGCATTGAGTTACGTACTTTAATGCATCCCTTTTTAATCTTGGCTAGTGATAGCTCCCAATGATAACTCTTACAAACTGAGTTGAGTGTCTTGGAATATCTCGAATGTCATGCAATGGGGCTGTCATGTGCTTCCCATAAGATCTTGGTCTTCACTTTTGGTCCTTTTGGACACAAAGGCGATCATGGTAATATAGACAACCATTGCGAGCACGATAATCCTTAATCTTAGACATTTCCTTGTCAAAGCTTTCTCCTTGAAGTACCTTAGCCATGAGTCCTTCATATTCCTTATCCTGAGAAATAGCTTAGCGTACAAGCTCAAGTACAGGATTATCAGGTGTGGATACGATTCTTAAGCTTCAAACTTCTACAACGCTATTAAGAAAGGCTTTTCAGCTTAAGGCATGTGCAACAACATTGTCCTTCCTTAGATGATATTTGATTTTAAAATCAAATTCTTGAAGTATCTCTATCCATCTTCTTTGCCTTATATTTAGGTCAGCTTGGGTAAAGATCCACTTAAGACTTTTATGATTTGTCACTAAAGTGAATTCCCTTCCCAATAGATAGTGTCTCTATAGTTTCAAGGCATGGATTATTGTGAGTAACTCAAGGTCATGAGTGGCATAATTGGACTTGTAGGGTTTCAATTTTCTGAAAGTATAGGCCACTGGTCTTCCTTCTTATACTAGCACCCCACCGATAACAAGTCCACTTGCATCAGTAATCACCTCAAATGGTTGACTGAAGTCAAGGAGTTTTAATACAGGTGCAATGATTACAGCTTCTTTAAGCTTATCAAAGCTTTCTTGATCCTCATTGGTCCAAATGATTACTGCATTTTTCTTCAAAATATTTGTCAAGGATGCAACAATGAGGGAATAATCCTTAATAAAGATTCGGTACCATCCTCTCAGTCCCAAAAATCCTCAAATTTCTTTTACTATCTTAGGTATTGGCCATTCTAGGATATCTTTTACTTTGGTAGGGTCTACAGAGATTCCATTAGTGGAAACAATGTATCCAAGATATTCAATCCTGTTAGTGAGAAATATGCATTTACTCATATTGTCATAGAGCTAATCTTCACAGAGTGTTACCAGGATGATCTTTAAGTGACCTTCATGTTCCTCTATTGATTTGTAGTATACTAGTATATCGTCAAAGAATACTAGCACAAAATCATCTAGATATGGTCAAAAGATGTCTTGCATTAGATGATTGAATGTAGCTGGGGCATTAGTCAATCTGAATGGCATGACTAAAAATTCATAATGACCATACCTAGTACTAAAGGAAGTCTTTGGGATATCTTGTTCCTTGATTCGAATTTGATAGTATCCGGACCTTAGATCAATCTTGGAAAAAACCTTGGCTCCGTGTAGGCGATCTAAAAGTTCATCTATCCTAAGCATGGGATACTTATTTTTTACCGTAACCTGATTTAGTCCTTCTTTTTCTGGAAGAGGACAAGTGCTCCCCAAGGTGAGTTACTTGGGTGGATAAATCCTTGCTCTATCAATTGCCTCAGTTGTTCCTTAAGCTCAATAGCTTCAAGAATAGACATTTTGTACGGTCGTTTTGATACTGGCTTATCAGCTCCAAGAATCAATTTTATTTCATAATCAACCTCACAATTTGGAGGCAATTGAGTCAGTTATTTTGGAAAGGCATCCTCAAAGTCATTGATCCAAGAAGGTAGAGCGCCTTCATTAGTCTTTTCGACCTTATTCAACCGGATCATATAGATTAGTTTACCTTTCTTCAATCCCATCCTGAGTCAACTTGCCTTGGCTAGTTGGACTCTAGTTCTTCTAGCTTTCCCATATGCCTTTATAGTTTCTCTTTCCAAGTCTTGAAAGATTATTTTCTCTTCAGCACAGAATCTGGGCTTTGTTCTTCTTGAGCAATCCATTCCCTGAATGCAATCGTAGCATCCTAGTGGTAGGATTCAAAATTTTGCTTCACTTGTATGGCTTACTAACTCAAATTGAAGTTTCCCTATAGTTTCGGTTGAGGCAATTTCCTTCCCACTAGCCAATTCTACTATCATTTTCCTTGTCCCCCTGGATTCTAGGTGCAATCTTTTAATTGTCTTGGGTGCAAGAAAGGAATGTGTGCTACTGCAATCAATTAAGATTATAAATGGCATACCCTTGTAAGTAGCTAGATATTGAATTACTGAACATTGGTGGTCCGCTCCTTTCCTTTCCATGGCAGCATGAATGGATCCTCTTTCAATTTCTTCACCTAACATGCATTCCTCGGGTTGTCCAATCATGGTATTTACCCACGCACCAGCTGTTCTTCCACGTCCACGGCATGGGTTGTTGTTGTTGTTCCCTTGGCCTCTTCCACCAACCTGGTTTGGGCTAGGATTTTGAGGATGGTTAGGACAATTCGCCCTTAGATATCCAATTCTTCTGCACTGGTAGCAGTGTCTGATTCCTATCCCATTTAGTCCTTGGGTGATTGCATTAGCTCTACCATTCCCTCTCGCATTGGCCATGTCAACACCACAGTTTGGGTATCCCCTTCCATAGTTGTTTATTGGACGGTTCCTTTGGCCATTTTGAGTGATTTCCTTGGCCATAGGTTTTTCTCGCATAAGAGCATCTTCAAAAGTCGTTGGTCTCATTGATTCAAGGTGAGTGTCCAAAGGTGGATTTAGTCCTTGGCAGAACCTTGCAATCTGTTGAAACATTGTCATTGGGGGTGCATATTTACGCGGACTCACAAACTTAGAATAGTATCCTTCCAAGGTTAGGCTTAATTGTCATAAGTTGTAGAATTCATTCATCTTGATTGATTCAAAAGATGGGGGAAGATAAGGTCCTTTCACAACTTCTTTGATCTCCTCCCAAGTTTGCGAAGCTTCTATTACCCCTTTATCTCAGCAAAACTATTTCCACCAAAGCTTAGCTTCGCCAATAAGATGAAGACGAGCAGTCATGGACTAATTTGCAACAGTTGTTTTAGCGGCTAGAAAATAGTCATCCAAAGCCTCAATCCACGCTTTTGCATCTTGCTCCACCTTGGGTCCTTCACCGTTAAACCTAGGTAGTGATGTTTGCTTGAGAAGAAACTTCTTCTCTTGGAGTTCCTTGTATGTTTCATCAATTCGCACTAATTGGCGATTCTGATTATCATATAAGCTGAATGTTAGATTTTATTTTCCAAGATTTAAAGTACATATACGCTATTAGTCAACTATAGAAATTAAGGTAATCCTTATTTATCAAAAGAGAAATACAATGGAGATCAGTTATGGACTTCATATAATGGTACATTTACAAAGTAAGGGGGTTTCTTATCTATTGCTAAGGCTCTATAAACTGAGGGTAAAGGAGGGTATCCTCTGACAGAATAGCCATTTCAGGCATGCCTCCTGTGGACTATTATACGGTCAAGAGGTATAATTTGGATGGCTTGTTCATACACCCAACGATGTAGGGTCATTATCTCCCTATTGATTGTCACAGTATCATTAACCCTCTGCCCTTCAAATAAGAAGCATCGAACTAGTTTTAGTTCTTCAAGCCATTGAATTCTCTTAAGATCGATCTTGAGGTTCCTTGTATGATCAAGGTTGATTGTGAAGAAGTTCTGAGCTATTCTCCATGGCATTCTTCTAAACCAACCCCGTTGGATGAGGGTCTATCATATTCTCAAGATTTGTTATCATGGATTCTCAAAACTCAATGTTCGAGGATTGACAAGTAGTGGAATACATTATCTCAAAAATCAATAGCATAAAGTGTACTTTATCATTTATCTGTCAAAGCAACTCAATTATCATCATAAGCTCATAACTCATGCTCTTCAAAAAATAATAACGAGACTTTATATTTATGAAAAGTATTTACAAAGATATATTGATCATATTTATGCTCTACCAATACACCATCTCATGGATCCTTTCCTCATGAAAAGTATCAGGGTCTATGCTCTCATATCTTGGGGGATTGTCATGTACATGGTAAACAACATAATATGGTGGTTCCTGGGGATAAGCAAAACATCTCATACCAAAATAAGGCCTTCTTGGTACTACAACAACTCTTTCATGTAGTATTATTTGTAGCACTTTCTGATATACCCACAAGGTTTCAGGTATAGGCTCATTCCCAATGTCTAGTAACCATTTAGCAAAGGCACTGAACAAAAGGTATATCTTAACTATCCTTAATCGTTCAGCCCATCGAATCCTCCATAGTTCGTAATGAAGAAGGATGTTACGCCCACAATATATCCCCATATGTGACCTATTCCTTGGCCAGAAATCTCTAATGTACCATGAGTTAGGATGAGGTTGCAATATAATTGGAGGAATAAAGATCATCTCCATTATCTCAAATATAGCCTCGTGGTATGAGAAATTATTCAACCCTAAGGCTACTTGATACATGATGGGAAAAATATCCCACAAGCATGTATCTTCCTCATCGCTAAGTTCATGTGGGCACAATGTGTATGCTAGGGTTAATGCAAGATAGTTAACAATAGTTTTCTTCAAACAAGTGTGATTATTTTATTAATTCCTTTTATATGTTGACTACTTAACCTTACACTAAAAGCTCATTTGAAACCTAGGTTCTCATACCACGTGCGAGGTGCCTCCTCCAGTAGACTCAGAGGAGTCCTCTTAGTAGTCGATTGAAATTCATATCCATGCACATCACCATCCCGTCTCCCCATGGGAATCCTTGGACTTAGTTGAACATGGGAATCTCACTTCTACTTCATAGGGGAAGCATGGACAAGTTACCCCTATAACAGAAATCTAACACCCACCTAAGAAAGACCACTTTGTAATCAATCAAAGGCATAGTGAGGTTAACATCACACTTGGTTCAAAGAGAGTGAGAGACGGGGGAGAGTGTAACTTGATCCCCCTACCCATAAGGCACAATGTGTATGCTAGGGTTAATGCAAGATAGTTAACAATAGTTTTCTTCAAACAAGTGTGATTATTTTATTAATTCCTTTTATATGTTGACTACTTAACCTTACACTAAAAGCTCATTTGAAACCTAGGTTCTCATACCACGTGTGAGGTGCCTCCTCCAGTAGACTCAGAGGAGTCCTCTTAGTAGTCGACTGAAATTCATATCCATGCACATCACCATCCCGTCTCCCCATGGGAATCCTTGGACTTAGTTGAACATGGGAATCTCACTTCTACTTCATAGGGGAAGCATGGACAAGTTACCCCTATAACAGAAATCTAACACCCACCTAAGAAAGACCACTTTGTAATCAATCAAAGGCGTAGTGAGGTTAACATCACACTTGGTTCAAAGAGAGTGAGAGACGGGGGAGAGTGTAACTTGATCCCCCTACCCATAAGGTAAAATCTCAACTTCAGCCCCCTAAAATAATGTTAAACCTCGTAGCTAATCCTACCGATATTGAGAGGGTCATGATTTAATCAACTCTATCTAGTGTTAGAAAGTTACCCGACTTATCAGGTCCACCTAGCCATAGGCCTCCATCGTCGAGATCGAAGCCTTCCACTTTCCTCGATGGGGTTTGCTTAGTTTTCTAATTAGCAAAGCATACTACCACATTGTTTGGACATATAAAATCATCTTTTTTTATTAATCTATTAAATCAAGCCCGTTAAACTCAATCTTTAGCATATAACAAACAATTCAAAAAATCATATATTTTATTTCATAATAACATCCAAAATCATCACTCCGCAGAGTGGTACAAAACCATCTTTCGTAAAAAGACGCTGCCCAGCCTAAGATAGGACCTTCCAATCCCTCAAGATTGCGTTGTATGTGATCACACTGCATCCGCAGTCAACAGGGAATTTACTGGCTCAGAGCCCCTCTAAGCTTCCCTGGGCCTTCGGAGTCATGCTACATAACAAGGGCACTTACCACTTGGCCCTTTACCCTCTCAGGTGCTCAAGTGATCAAAAATCAAAAACACCCACCTGCAACTGAGTTATTACCTACTCCACAGAGTGTTAAGGAGCATTGGGTTGGGGACCCCAATGTCCGAACCACCATAATCGTCAACTTGTCTGTCTGTGGTGCAATGTCCGAACCACCATAATCCTCAACTCGCCTGTATGTGGTGCAAGCACAGAATCATAAGAACCGTAATTCATCATTCACAAATCCAAAAGCAATCATAACCATAATACATTTTAACACAGTTATCAACGCAATGCATAGAATCTATCCCCTCCATCAATTTATGTGTTCCTTCCTAAAAATTAATTGATAATACTAACATGTTTTTGTAAATTTAATTACGTTTTAACTTATCGTAATCTATGTAGCGGACTAGCTTATCCCTCATTAGGAAATTGTAGAATTAATAGCTTAAAAAGTAATCCTTCTTTTATGTACTAAACCTGATTATCTCCGTTCGGTCATCCATCGTGATTACGCTTTATGGCTGCATCCTCGATTTGTTGTGAGACGGATGGTTCTTTGGTTTGAATGGATTCGGGATTAACCTCCGCTTGCGCTTCAATATCGTGTTGATTTCCCTCAACATTGGCCACTTCTTCGCGTTGGGGAACTCTGTGAGCATGACCTCACTTAGCATCTCGACATCTCTTCGCGTTGGGGAACTTTGTGAGCGTGACCTCACTCAGCATCTCAACATCTCTTGGGAGCCATGGAAGAAGCTAATGGATTCGAGCAGTGCGCTCTTGCATAGGTGTGGAGAGAGAGAAAGGTTCAATTGGTTACAGCAGAGCTTCATCGCGTCAACCAACAGAGAGACTTCTGCCCGAGTCATTGTTGTGTCTGTGTGTGTTCCTGATGTGACGCTTTACCCTTGTTTATATAGTAACCAAGGGGGTAAAAAGAGGACGTTTTCTTTTTAGCGTTTTTTTATGACATCATTGATGATAAAGAGGGAATGTTTTCTTTTAGTGTTTTTTATGATGTCATTGAATACGTCAGGGAGGGGCTCCATTTTCGTAGTGTGAGGATACCAATTTAATGAATATATGGGCAAGCACCGCACGTCTCGTTGTCAAGCGTCGTCACTCCAAGGTGGAGACCAAGGCATAGACCTTGGCATCTTGGCCTTGGGATACTTGGCAATGGGCTAGTAAGGCTTAATTAGCACTGTTGGCTGTGCGTGAGAAGCTCCCACTAGCTTATAGAAAAATCTTCTTGAGAGATCACCCATCCCGGCAGTGTCGTCACTCAAGTGCACTTAACTACCAAGTGACTATCCAGTAGGCTAGTTCTTTTTGTTGTTCTATACTACAAATATAGTCTTAATGAGCTAGTCTTGGGAGACAGTCTTCCTTCCATGAATTGGCATATAATACCTCATTAATAATAACAATTATCTTTATAATGAGAGTCAATTTCATAATTAGAGTTAGTTTTTAAAAATGTGGAACATAAATCAATTTTCTTTGGAATGTATACGCACATTAAAATTAGCTAAGTAATGGGGACATTACATAGAACCACCAATGAGTGTGAGAGTTACAACTATCACTGAAATAGAGGATGAGAATGAGGAAGCCATAGCAGGAGCCTACTTGCATATAATAGTGGCTGCTCAAAAGGCATACACCTTTGATGCACTAATTGATGATAGAGCTAACTATAATGTCTTAATGTATGATCACTGGACCACTATTCTCAACCCCAATTATAACCAACCAATGGAAAACTCAGCCCATTTGGAGAGCAATCCTATCCACTCTTGGAAAAGTGCAAACTATTGGTTTCTATCAAGACTAAGAGCCTACCCATCATGCTTATGTGCTCCCTAACAAACAAAGTATTAGCAAGGAATCATTATTGGGTCACGTGTTCAAAAAATGAGTTCATTATAATGTTGACTATAATTTACAACGCATCCACCTTGCCATAGGCAATGCTAGAATAAGTTTTAGCAAGGGCACCATAGCTACCCAAAAGCTTGTAGTGCCACCAGTAGTTAACCCTAGTGGGCACTACTATAGTACATAGGTGACTAGGTCGCGCTGGGTCCTAAAAGCCCTATTGTGTGCCCAAGTTTACTATGAAGGTAACATCTTGGTGTGGCTGCCCAAACTCACAAGTGGTATATATGCCCCTCAATCCTAGGCTCCAAAAGCCCAGAAATGTAAATCAAACCAGGGCAAGAGAAAATCCAAGAGGAAGGATGCTCAATCCATGAGTACTCCAATGGTCTATTGACCAAAATCTCAACTAATCATCAATGAGCAACCAATCATCAATGAGCTCGCACATAAAAACTCTAATGTGATCACCACTAGACAATTCAACAACAAAGCATCAACCAAAATTCAAACCCAATGAACTTATCAAACCATGCTCACCAAACCCGATGAGAATCCCAAAGTAGAATCACCAAGTACCAACCTATCCAATCCAATTAAACCAAAGCCCCCGATAGGCTTTAAGCCGTTGTAGCAATGACAATCTGTTCTTGAATTGGCTTCCAACATGGCCATCAACACATGAGATGACTTAATAATGTGCATTCAATGCTTGGACTCAACTTTCACATTATTTGCTAGAAGTTATGAACACTTGGACCTAGGCCTACTTGACGAACACACAGCAAATGAGGTACATTCCTTGGTGTGTTCTTGGGAAGAATACAAATTCATCTTCACAAAGGCCTCCAGCATTGTAAAAGAGTTGATTGCCAATGAAATTTCAAGAGAATAGGCCTTAAGCAAATGCTTAATCACATCCTTCAAGAAGAGCAAAATTGTCATGCCACCATAGAAACTTACTAAGCTACAATAATTAGTTGTGAACCTAAGTCCAACTTTTTACGCAAGTGGTATACTCTACACATTCAATGGGCACAAGAGGAAATTCAAATCATGACCAATGCAAAGCAACGATGTGCCATCAAGACTTCTGCATATGGCCAAACATATGTGGCCCCAACTTCATTTAGGATATTAGCAATGACAAAAAATTAACCATTAGGAGACAATATCATGCTACATCTATACATGGATAGGATTCTAACATAGGAGGAACTCCACATCGCAAGTCAAATCAACTCAAGTGATCTCTTGACCGATGTACTGACTTATATAACACATGTGGGCATTCATCCATACGATATGGATTGTCATGTGACATTAGCGTATAACCCAACCTTTTACGGCTAGTTCTTGAAACAATGAGGCACACTAAGAATGCACTAAAGGCCCTCACACCTTTACTTCCACAATCGTTTCATCGTTTCCAAGGGGGACGAGGTAAAGTGGAAGGTGAATGAAAAATTGAAACAAGAATTGAGCTTCAAAAGCAAAGGATGAATTGAATTTCTTTCTTCTTTTAGTGGAAATTATCCATGAAGTTCTTGCATGGAATGTATGGATTAATTGATGTGAAAATTTTCATTTCTTGATTTATACATTTCACCATCTAATAGTGTTTCTTTCTAATCACTTGTGCAAGAAATGTCCTTCAAAGAGAACTCATTGTGAATTGTTGTTCAATGGTGACAAAAACCCAAATGGCAGGGCAGCAAGATAAAACCAACTCTCAGAGGAAAAACACAAAAAAATACAGCTTAGCCATTGAGACACACATCTTCAAGCATTTGAAATACCGTAGCATCCATAACCTAGAGGAGCTGGTGATATCAAAAAAGGCAGTCAAATAGATAATAGAATAGTGTAATCTTGTTAAGTACTTGGAGAACATGGGCTAGGATATAGATCATAGTAAATGCACTAAATTTTTGAAAGCTTTTGATATCTAGAAGAATAGTGGCACGATGACAATCAAACAAGGAGATACCACTAGGAGGGTGAAAGTCAAGAGGTCATGGAGAAGGCCTTGGGATTAGTGGACAAGTCGAAAAAGAGGCTGAAGACAGATGTCTATGGGATGTTAGAAATGGAAAAGAAGGAAGTTTACACGAATGATGCAATCAAGTTGGCTGATATTCTCAAGCCCACCATCAGACTACAAGCAAAGATGGTCCACACTCTCTTCTGGAGTCAAAGATATAATGCCCTTATGAACAAAATAGGAGTGCCCTTACTTGAAAGCCTTGCAGCGAATGCACTAGATGAGGTGAACTAGAATGCTTATGTCCAAAAAACAATCCAAGCATTGGCAAAGATACTAACAGTAGCTCCAAGGGAAACAAGAAGAGAGTATCTAGCTACAACAGTGGAATCGGAGAGGAAAAACATGCATCCAAGGTGTCGACCGTAGGGTTTAGAGGGGTGCTGACAACCATAATACAAGAAGTCGTGGGGGAGATGGAAAGAGAAGAAGCAGTGGAGGAGACCCCTGAATGATCACCAACCCAAGAAGAGTATCGCTCTCCCACTCTAGTGAACCCTCCCACTTCATTCTCAATAGGAAATTTGGGGAAAGAAGAATTCAATAGAGTTCAATAGGAGGAGGCAAATCAAGCTGCTAAGAAGAGAGAAGCCAATTGCCAAACTCAATAGCAAGAAACTTCAAGCAAGAGGACAATTAGTGAACAAGGGGAGCACAATTCTGTGACATCAAGCCAAGGAGAAAGAAGAAGAATCATGTTGAGAATTCCAAGCAGAATGATCGGAGCCATAGCAAAAGGGGGTAGAGACCTAGAAACCACCCAAGCAGAATCAAGGAGACTGGAAGAAGAGCACAAAAAGAAACGGGAGAAATAATATGAGTGCTTGAGAGAGTGGAAGAGGAGTCAAAAAGATCTAAAGAAGAATGTAAAAAGAAACATGAGAAAAAGGAAGAGAGACTAAGATGAGAGGAGGAGGAATAGGTGACCATGGCTATTAGAAGATTAGTGAAGCAACCCTCTCTATCTCAAGAGCTAACCATGATGAGCCCTACATGTGAGGATGTGCCTAGCACAAATGCTACTATAGAGGAGGAGGCTGAGTAAAGGCTAGTGATGGAATGAAAGGGAAAGGCCCCCATGCATGCAATCCCACCAATCATGGTCCCAACAATCACCCCATTACAAGAAGCCATAGTAATGGTGGTTAATGAAAGCAATGTGATGGTGTGGGTGCAATATCTATTGGGCAAAGTACAGGAGAGTTGGTGCCTATGGCATCACAAGGAGCTCCACTCACATAGGAACCAAAAGGCCTGCTGATGTAGAATCATGTCAAGGGCCGAAGGTACCCTACCTTGAAGTATCTACTACTTTGGTGCCCTCAACAATGCACAACATAAAAGAATACGATGAGCTAGTAAAAGATCTCCAAAGCTAGTGCAAGAGGATGAATGAGAAAAAAAAACTACAGTACCCAAGCTAGAAGCAGAAAAGGAGGCCTTTGTAGCCTTTCAACTGGAAAAAATGAGGTAAATGATGATATATACCAGGGAGATGATAGCTCTGAAAGAGGCCCTAAAGGCAAGACTAGTTGAAGAAAGTCTAAAATACCTATATGAAGAAGAAAGGGAGAGTCGCATTGCTCTAGAGACACAATGCACTCTCGCATCTCAGGACAGGGGACGCCTTGAGGAAGAGATCAATAACTTGAAGTAACAAAGAGAATAGCTATCCAAAGAACTGCAAGAGGCAAAGGTGCAAGGTGAGCACGAGGCAATGAGAAAGATAGCTAAGTTGCATAATCAACTTCATGCAGCACTGCATGAGCAAGCCATCCTAAGGGAACAAGTAGAGTGTTAGAATCGAAAGAAGGAACAAATGAGTACATTATGGCGAGAGGAAGAGCAAGTAATCACTACCCTCGTACAACACCAGAACCAAGGATTAGAGCAAATGAAAGGAAAGTTTGAAGAATAGGTAGCTAAAATGGATGACAAAATTAAAGATTTAGCTTACCGCCTAGCACATTCAAAGAGCAAATGCATTATGGTAGAAAGTAAAGCTAAAGCTATGGAGATAGATATGCTTGAGGAGCAAAAATCCTTCTTGAACGCAGTACTAAATGCCACCTAGGCAAGAAAGGAAGAGACGATTGATGAACTCAAAAGGAAATTAGAGATGGCAAGGAGAGCACTTAAGCATGGACTCCATGCTAAGATGCCCAAACCTAGCACTAGCTTAGAGGTGTGGAGGAACAAAGAGCTCATTTAATCACAGTTGGATTATCCATGCAGGAACTTAATTTGCTAGGGTTTGGAGAGAAAAAGTAGCAAGCACAGTCTCCTCCTGAGGAGTTGAGAGAGCCAATACATGAAGAGGGGCCAGACTTTGAGCAAGACCACGATGAGGAAGAGCAGCTGTATGAACCAAGCCCCCCGCTACAAACACAAGTGCAAACAGAAGAGAAAGATGGGAAAACCATACCCCCCAAGAGAATGGTGAATATAAGGCACAAGTGGAGAGAATAGATAGAGCTAACATGAAGAAAACTCCAAGCCAAGCTGCAACAAGTCCCTAGTGTGGCCGCTCCTCAAGGAGAGGAGTGCTATCTTGGAACTGGAACCAAGAACTTGTAGTATTGAAGCAGTAGGAGAATCACAACCAACCCTTTGAATTAGCCTTCACCTTCCCTCGAACACTGGACAGGGTGTTATCTCCAAGGGTAGTGGAGGAAGTGATAAAGCTCTTGGCAAGGCTAGGGAAGTGATGGTCAAAGGAAAGAATTAAACATCCCACAAGGTGGCAACAAGAGCCTGCATACTATTGGGAGGACAAGGTGATGGAGATGCCCATGAAAGTGGAGGGTTGAAGAAATATTTGGGACTCTAACTTAGATTCGTGGATGGCATTCTGTAACACACTACCATACAAGATGAATAATCCTACCTACATGCCCTATCTGCGGAGAATTGGAGTTAATTTCAACCAAGAGGTGCATGGAAAGTATGATTTTCCTATTATCTACAATGTGAATGCCACATCTCTGGAGGAGTACTTAACCTTCATAAAGAGGGACCTCTGCCCATCCATAGCACGCTTTCTCAAGGAATTCTCTTCTTACCCAAATCTTGTCTTTATTACCACTTGTAATTATCTCCATCTCTTGAGAATCTTACTAAAAAAAAGGCCTACTATAGAGGAAGAGTGGTTACCACTCCTCTTCTTTGACATTAATGCATGGATAGATAGCTACACAATGACCCGCCTCATGATGAGAGCCACCCTCTTGCCAACATTATGTATGAGCTTATTAGAATATATGAGCGATAGTAGGTTTATTGGGGTGCAACCACCCATTTTTATCCACACCAAACCCCCTAAATGTAAGAATCAATTTGAAGTGCTATATGCAAAGGTTATCTTTCGTAAGCAAATTCCTCATGCCTTCTTGTAGCTTGGCCCTTGCCCATGAACAAGATGCCACTGAACGTGCTTCTTTGTAGCCCAAAAAAAAAAGAGCAAAGAAAATAAGAGAAAACAAGTGAAAAAGAAAAGAAAAGAAAAATGAGATCCCTCCATTTGTACTCTATGAGTGTCACAACCACTGCACCTAGGGACCACCCTAGCCCCTCCCTCACTATATAACTTAGGGCACATCAAGGGCAAGACATTTTAATAGACATGTTTCCCTAAGTCACACACAACACCTCCCTTTATATGAACTAGGCCCTCAAGTGTGGAACAACACCTTATTCTCATCAACCCATCTCCCAATTCCACTATCACTTACACAATGCATTATACGGTAAGGTAGACACCCCCCTAGAAAGTGCACTCCTTCTTCTTTTTAGGTACATTGTGCAGGGCGCACGCAAGCCAACAACTATGGAGGCCTTCTTCAACCACCAATCTATCTTTGGCATCAGCAACCTTAAAACCTGCTTCACACAACGTCTCCAACATAACCAACCTCCCCAAAGGCTCCAAGAACCATTCCACACCAACCCTCAACATCTTCAACCCGTACCATCAAGTGCCATAGGATTAGCACTCAACAAAGAGGGGGATAATGTTAACCCTTGAAAGATCAAGATAGAAAATCTAGAAAATTGAAAGCGAAAGACAGTCCCAAGGCAAGAGGAAGACGTAGGACAAAGGCGTACTAAGGAAAATTTGAAGACACAAAGCATAGGAAAAAATTTGAATGTAAGAGGGAGGCGTACAAGAATAAGCGCACCTTAATATTTTTGCAAAAAGAGTGCCAGGAATATTGTAATTTATTTTGTAAAAAGCATTAGGCTCTCTCTCGTGCAAGTTGCAAAGAATAAGAGTCACGAGTTAAGCCCATGCTAATAGGAAAGGAGGAGGAAAAAGAGTGGAGAAATGTGAACAGAGGCCAAACCAAAAAAGGGGTGGCCACCTAAGGAGAAGATAGGGCGTGTATAAAAGTCAAAAAATAAATGAAGAATCTCATTCTTGGTGTATGGCTAAACTTATTCTCTTCTTGTTTCTTGCTTCTTGCTTCATTCTTGTGTATGAGAGAGAGAGAGAGAGAGAGAGAGAGAGAGAGAGAGTGTGTGTGTGTGTGTGTGTGTGTGTGTGTGTAAGTGTGTGAGGGGCCGTGGAGAAGCTCTTCTTTTCCTCTCATCATCATCACCTTCTCCTCTTCTCTTTTCTCGCACATGTGGCTATGAAGCCTGAAGCTTGGAGCTTAGAGATGGAGCTTGCTTGAAAGCCCATCTTGGATTGTGGAGCTACTAGTGGATTCTTAGAAGGAGGTAATTCAATCAGATTCAAAGATAAGCTCACTACACTTGTATGTGAGACAGTGCACACGGCTATGTAAGAGGTAGCCGTAGCTCTCGGCTTGAAACACTTGAAGCAATAAGCAGTCCTTTGGGTCTCGACGGTATGCTTGCTAGAGCGCCAACACTTGGTGATTGCATTTACTAACTATGATAGCTAAAATTAGTATTTTTGCATGAAATACAGGTACATGTGATACATACTCTAGCATATAGATACTCAAATGTCAATTATGAGATAAGTATCCCTCCAAATTCATGATAGATGATATTACTATAGAGAAAGATACAATAGGAGCCCCAATGAGAGGTTGGTATGAGATCAATTTTTGTTAAGGTATTAGAGAGTTGTTTCCAAGGTTTTAGTAAATTCCTAATTCCTTGGTACAAATACTGCATGTTGCAAGTGGCATGCAACATGGTAGGGCTTTCTGGAGTTCATTTTTGCCGAAGGGGACATTGTATTAGATTACAATGTGCGGTATGGTGTCCTTGCATCAACATAGTTGGATTCTCAAAGGCAGCTCGTATGCTCATATCACTTTGTCTCACAAAGGGGAGACTTTTAATAGCGAAGGTAACAAGTTTATGTAAATCCCTATAATTTTTAATCATAGCAAAGCTCTCTTTTTGTCATACTAGTACGTACACATGCTCACTTTCCTATTGTTCATATACAACTAATTTTTAATCATAATAGAGCTCTCTTTTTGTCATACTAATACATACATGTGCTCACTTTCCTATTGTTCATATACAATTAATCCTCACAAATAAGAAGCTTATTGTGTTTGATGTGAATGGGGTGCTTCTATATAGGCATCCAAGGCAAAAGGGATCATTACTAGTCAAGCCCTTGGAAGTAAGCAAATATTGGGTGATTTTGCAACTAGGCCTCACTAACTTTCTAAAGGGAATATCTGCATTGTTTGACATTACCATTTGGAGCTCGATGAAGGAGGACAACCTGAGTGAGCTACTCCAACTATTTATTAGAAGTGATTATATAAAGTAAATGAATCAAGCACCACACTTTGTATTTCAATATAGTCAAGGCATGTGTAAAGCGCTTCCCATATTAACTACTTCTTGAAGGAGTCAGATATGGAAGCCACATTTTTTAAAATATTTTGATGATATTGATTGGCCATAGTTTAGCCCTACAACAACGCTATTTATGGATGATAGCATGGAGAAGATGCAAAGGAATGCACCTATGTCCTTTAAATACCCACCTACATTTGAGGGAAATTCTGTGGATACCATTCTCTTGGAGCATATGCTTCCCTATCTGACTAAACCAACAAGTTTTCAGAAGGGAATCCAAGTTTGTTAGGGATTATCCATTCCACCCTCAAAAAATGGACCTAGATTGATATTTGATGTTTGCAATGAATATGTACACTTGCTTTGCATAACAGTGATTCACCATCTTATAAATGTAGTTGTGGACCTATTGTACTTTTTTGTAGTAATTTCGTGCAGTATAATGCAAAATGTACTAGTATATCAAAATATTTGAGATTCTAAAGCAGTGAGAGAGTTGGGGATGAAAAGAGAGAGAGAGAGAGAGAGAGAGAGAGAGAGAGAGAGTGTGTGTGTGTGTGTGTGTGTGTGTGTGTTATTGGGGGGGAGGAGGAGAGGATATGCATGCCATGGGTCCCCAAACATGAGAGACAGAGAGAGAGACACACACACACACACACGCAAAGAGAGAGATAGAGAGAGAGCTGAGCTTAGGTCTATTATAACATAGGCATAACTTCAATCCATACATAAACCTAATTAAATGAGGAAGAGAAAGAGAAAGAGAAAGAGAAAGAGAGAGAGAGAAATGTGTAAGTATAAGTGTATGTGGTTTCACTCATGTGCGCACAATTGAAGTACTAATACATCATGATGTTATTATAAAAAATATACAAAGAATTAAGAGGGGGAGGGGGGATGTGAAGAAGTTACAAAGAACTACACACACACACACACACACACACACACACACAGATGTTATTGTGTAGAGGTAGGTGTTGGTGGTTGGTCCCTAACATATGAGGAGAGAGAGAGAGAGAGAGAGAGAGAGAAAGATAGAGATAGAGAGAGAGAGAGAGAGAGAGAGAGAGAGAGAGAGGAGCATTGGCAATTGAGGTAGTTAATAGGGGGGAAAGAGTGACTAAGTGTTGGTGGCGTTGTTGGTTGGGGTATTGATGTGAGGAGGGGTTGAGTAAGATGTGGTGGTGGTAAGGGTGGTAGTGGAGAAGTAGCAGTGGAGGTGGTGGTATTGATGGAAATGGTGGTGGTAGTGGAGTAGTAGCATTGGTGCTTGATATATGCCCAAAAGAAAAGGAGGAAAAAGTGGACTATGTGGAATGGATTTGGAGGTTGCCCAAAAAAAGCTCGTTTAAAAAGCTAGCTTCTTGCACACACTATAAGCCTGAGCATTTTGGTTGCATTGAATGGACCAAAGTGAATTTTCTTACTCTTTGTTTGAGCATTTTGGTTGCATTGAATGGATCAAAGTCAATCTCCTTACTCTATCTTACCATAAAGAACGCATTCTTATCTTTGCATTTATACCAAATTCTAATACAAAATTGAGTCAAGCTAGAAGGAACATTGAAGCTTCCAAGTCAAGATGTAATAACTCGTTTGAAGTACTCTTTTTCAATTATCAATGAATTGCATGAAAATGACAATGCTCACATGATATTTGCAATGTAACATGACCTCATGATGTCATCCATCAAAGTCTCTATCTCTCTCTCTCTCTCTCTCTATGTGCATGTGTGTGTATTTATGAGTTTTTACATGTACACATATACACACATTCATTGTGGGATATACTTTTAAGGCATCTTGGGGTTTTCCCCCCCATATTAAAATCTCTCTCTCTCTCTCTCTCTCTCTCTCTCTCTCTCTCTCTCTCTCATACACTTTAAATTATTTGATTTTATCTTGTAATCTTGAAATATAATGTTTGTTTGCTTTCACCATTTTATTTGTACCTTTGGAAATGCTTAGATGGTTGAGATAATTTCATCTTTCAACATTTGCAATCGTTACTTGTCTACCAAGGTCTACAATTGTTACCTTTCTACATGTTTGGTGGATCTTTGAGATATTTAGAGAACGCTACATTAATGTTACGTTTGAACGTCGGAAAAACTTTAGTCACAAAATTGAGAAATACGAAATGTCCTCCAAAGTCGTCGAGTTTAGGCGGAGGTATCCGACTAGCAAAGAGAGTCTTAATGAAAATCGACGTACAACATTAGATGCGGATACGAAATCGGGTGGTTGAGAAGGAGCGTGGAAGCTTCCAAGTCAAGCTGTTGTGACTTCATCTTCTCTCCAGACTCCTTCCTCCTCAAACCCCGGCGCCGCCCCCCCCTCCCCCTCTCTTTTTTTTTCGTAAAACCCCCCCCCCCCCCCCCCTCTCTCTCTCTCTCTCTCTCTCGCAGGAGAGGAGCTCTGGCCAAGGCAAAGGAGGCGTTGGCGATGGTTACTTCCGACTCCACGGCTTATCAGCAGGTAGGTGTATCGTTCGACGTATGCAAAGCTGCCATGGCGTCTTTCTTGAAGAACACGAGAGAGAGAGAGAGAGAGAGAGAGAGAGAGAGAGAGAGAGAGAGAGGTGGCTAACTTGGTCTACTTCTGCTGTTACGTATGGCTGCGAGAATTAGAGACACGTGCCTAACTAGGTCTCTATCTACAGATACGTATGGCTCCGAGAGTCTTAGAGTCGGCGGGGGCGGCGCTAGGGTATATTTACTATCAATCCGGCTGTCTCTGTGCAGTGTGAACGAAGCCACCCACTGGCGTACTCGTCAACTTGCTCGTCATTGCGAGAAGAAAGAGAGGTACACTTCGTCTATGTCGAGTGACACACGTATGGCTCTGAGAGAGAGTGAAAGAAAGAAAGAAAGAAAGTTATATTAACGTCTTCTAAAGACCAAAACTGGCCTATGAGACAAACTATGATACAACTGATGAGGTCCAGCTATCCAAAATAAAAGTGCTGAATGAAAAGCTAAAAACTGGAAACTGAAAATACGGTGCTGTGAGTATGATAAGTGTCGTGTATGTGTATGTGCGTATGTAGCTCTGGTACTCCAGATAATGGCTACAAAAGGGGAACAAATGTCGGCTGTGATAGGGGAACAACTGTCGGCTGTGATAAAGTAGTGCGATGTGTATATGTAACAGATGCAGGAAGATATACTATCCTGGGATGTAGTAGCAGTCGTCGAAGTCGCTAATAGCAGGTGATCCCTCCTGGATGCAGGATGTGGTACATCGGCGGTGGAGAAAGAGCAAACTGGAGATCTGAGATCCAATGTGTCGAGTGTCGTCGGATCTCAGTCTGCTGTCGATGTAGATCAAGAATCCTCCGGATCTCCTGTCGGTGTGGCTATGGGGTCCGAAACCCACGGATCCTCGTGTGGCGTCGGGTACGCTGGTCCTCAGCCTGCTGTAGTGTGAGCCCGGAGGTCTGACTGCAGGCTGGTACAGTAGCTCTCACTCTATCTGTCTGAAAGAACTGTATAATAGTCGTCTGGGTGGGCCCCTCTCTGACTGGGACCCATTGTGTGCTCTGCTCTCTGATGTGCCATGCCTCTCCCAGAAAACGGCCAAATGATCTCTGATCCATATCAGTCATACATCCCTGAAGTGAGCTGCTCAATGTGTATCTAGATCTCAACTTTGAGTATGCCGGGCATCTGAGAACAAAATGCTCCTCACTCTCCACCTCTGATCTGCAAAGGGGGCATATCCTCTCCTCCCGTGGGATGCGGCAAGCTCTGCTCGCACAATGTCATGTGGGATGGGCGGGGGTAATGATAATAATATGTACGTCAATATAGCTGTCTGTGTCCGGGCGCCCCACGCTTACTCATCAAACCACCGACTAAGTGGACTTTCTAAGTAAGTGTCCGAAATTGTAGTGGCAAGTGGGGAAGAAACTTCATAGCATGTGCTCATTGTTCACGAAAAGCTGAGTTTTAATGTAAAGTGAATTGCGAATTTTCTAAAAAAAACCTTCAAATTTGAAAGAAGAAGGTTTAAAATCTTTAACTTCTGAAAATTTTTAGTTATAAATACGGCAAATGCATGCAATTTGATTCAATAATCCTTGCAAAATTTTGAGTCAAAGGTTTTTGTATCTGCTATGAAAATGGTTTTTCGTGAACACTGAGCGTGCTGCTGGCTGCCTCCCCCCGACTCGTATCATCCCTACAAAATTTTGAGTTAAAGGTTTTTGTATCTGCTACAAAAAATGTTTTTCGTGAACACTGAGCGTGATGCTGGCTGCCTCCCCCTGACTCATAGCACACACCCAGCTCATCCTCCGTAATGATGCCAAATGTGAGTGATGGTACCCTCTTCTTTCATCATGCCTCATCCATCTTTCTGGAGAATATCCATTTAGGCCTTGAAAATATCCCTTCCCCTAAATCGCCTCTTCGACAAGTGAATGGCCGGTGGTGAGCACTCGGCCAAAGGCCCTTCCCCCCTCTAACTTCAAAACTTAGCATTCTCTACAAATTATCCATAACTTCATACTACTTGTGTAAGCCCCACTCAAATTTCAAGGCTAACATTTTAATGCCAATCTAGGAGTTATTCCCACCAGGTAGGTTTAGCACCCAAAAAGCATTTCATACGTTGATTTCATAGGCTACTTCATTTAAAGTTTTACATGTTTTAACGTGCAGAAAGGTTGATGAGAGTGGTTGGTTGATTTAGTAGCAACTTAGTTTCCAAAATGTGGTGCTTTTGCCATTTAATGCATTGATTTGGTAGGTAGCCACTCCTCTCTTGCATCCCATTGTGGCTTCAAATCCAAAAGCCATGGGAACATGCGAATTTGACAACGGGTTCCCAACTTGATCACAAACTTGGGCTTAATAAGAACAAGACCCTAATTGCCATCAAATTTTGCAAGCTATTTAGCCGTGGATTATAAAGGCTTAATTTTCTTCTTTTGTATAATATTTATGCTTGAAAGGTCTTTTTATCATGTGTGAAATATCTCAAATTGGACTACACAATATCTAGCCTAGATGTAGAAGTCAATACAAAGACATGCTAGGGTAGCATGCCCAACTGTACGATAAGCAACACATCATCCAATACCCAAGTTTAAGGCCAACTAATTGCATAACAACTCTAGCCCTGCCACACAACCATGTGAGATGAATAAAGTTTCTATCCTACTCGCACAATCGACAAAATTTATTGAGTTTTTCAATGTTTCATTCTTGTTTGGTATAACTCTACCACAAGATATAATTTTACTTTTCTTTTTGCTTGTAAATTTGTATCGTCAATGGCATGCACAAATTACATACCTTGTTTTGTAGCTATGAGCATTGAGTTTCAAGTAGTAAATCCACAATTATGCTAGATAAAGGACCCAATTTAGTGGCACCATTGATACCCCTTCTCTCACATAATCATAAAAAGAAAGGGTTTGCTTGGACTCTACAGAAAGGCAATCTCACAAATGTTCATGCAAAAGCAAAACATTTATTGCTCAAAATGCATTTCAAAACCAAAGTATCAATCTTGCATATAGTTCAATGACCTCAACACGAGTGTTAAAAGTGTTGAATAGTAAGTGGCATGTAGCGGTCCTCTAAACGTTTGATTATGGTATGCTATCTCACTTTGGTGGGATTATCTTGTTAAGGGCACAACATCATGTATAGAGTCTATATATCTTGACACTAGTGCTACTCTTCTCTTATTTATGTTTCACAATCAACCATGCATCTTGCATGAGATAAGGTCAATGGTTATTTGTAAACATAATGCTAGTATAGCTAAGTGGCTACTTACATAATCAACATTATAGCCTCATTATAACTATTGCACTAGAAAAAAGGTTGATACAACACAAGACACTGAGAAGTTTATATGATAGTTAGGATTTTATGAAATTAACAAAAGCCAATTCAAGTGCTTCATGAAGAAACCTTTTGAGATTAGCCTTGAATCCTGAGAATTTCCTACCAAAAAATTTAACTATCTTTTAGATAACTTTGAGCTTTGTGAAATACAAGAAGAGATGAGTAGTAGATTCCAGCTCTACTGTGTGTCAAGATAGAGATTATTAGGCATGTTTCTTTTCCTTAAAGAAGCTTTCAGGACATGTGGCACAATTTCATGTTGGAAATATTGACCATGTAGAATGTTCATTTCCATATTTCTCAATAGCATATAAGAGTATAGAAGTCTCCATGAAAAGGTAAGTTAGTGCCATATCATCTCAAATGTTGTTGATAAGAGAAACAATAAGAAAATATCATTCCATTGAGATGCATGTATGATAGAATTTGCAAAACTTGTTGATTTGACACTTAACAATAGGTGTATATCAAGTAACAATATAAGCCAAATAAGCACACTCTTCATGCCAAGATTTTTGAAGAAAGAGCATGTGTATTATGTGTTTCACAAAAGTTAACTAAGTCAATTGAATTAAGGAGTCTCAAGGGGTTCATGCAACAATAAAAGCTTTATGATAGCCTTGATATGGCCCAAAAGTTACCAAAACCTTTGTCTCTTGGAAGTCGTATTATCATGTTACACCTTCATGCCACCTATGAAAATGGGGGCTCACTCAAATTCTAGTTGAACTTGCATAGCTAGGATTTTTAGGGTCTATGTGGCATAAAGAACCCTCCAACAAGAGGAGCATGAGTTCACTTACACTAAATGTTATACACAATTTGTATATGTAAATTCTTGATATAAGCATTTCATATATGTGATACAATCTCCCCATTTTGAGTTTTAATATGTGGTAAAATAACTAAAAGTGTAACAAAAACTAAGCACTCACAACAACATAATGAGTATAAGCACTACCTTGATTTGACACTGTCAATATTGGACAACATTTGTAATGATATCCACTTTTGATTATGTAACATTCGTATATTGAGTTGTTGCTTTGTAGACCATAGAGCTTTACATGTGTGTGTATGTGCACTCTTGGGTCGGTGGGAATCCTTCACTGTAAATTATTTATTATTTTGTTTATCTTGTATCATGTCATTATGCAAAGAAATACCATCTTACATCGTATTTAAGAATATTTGCAGTACAATAAACCTTTATGATTGTGAGTGCAAAGCTTCTAAGGGAAACTTCTATGGCATAATGATAACTTTTGGTTTGGCCCCTCAACCATTGGGTCTCTCAAGAAAGTCTTCAATAGGCCTAAGAGAACAATGATTCTTATTAGGAGAGAAACATGAAAGCTATGCATAAAATATGAATCAAAATAGTGTTATGCAAAGTTAAAAATGGTCCTAAAGAGATGGTTGGTGAGGCATTCAAAAGATATAAAAGACTCAAGTAATAAGCCACTCTTTTCATGAGAGAGAGAGAGAGAGTGTGTGTGTGTGTGTGTGTGAGTGAGTGAGTGAGTGAGTGTGTGTGTGTGTGTGTGTGTGTGTGTGTGTGTGTGTGTGTGTGTGTGTGTGTGTGTGTGTGTGTGTGTGTGTGTGTGTGTGTGTGTGTGTGTGTGTGTGTGTGTGTGTGTGTGTGGTCCTAAAGTGATGGTTGGTGAGGCATTCAAAAGATATAAAAGACTCAAGTAATAAGCCACTCTTTTCATGAGAGAGAGAGAGAGAGAGATCTTTTCCTTTAGAATATTCATGTAGAAATTACAATACTATTCAACAATGTTTGGTGGAGATGATTTTTAATGGAAGATTGAGTGTATACAATTTTGGATTTTACAAGCAACTCTTCATAGGAGTGAATTAATCATAGCTATGGGCAATGCGAGCTTGGAAAGCTTTTCCTATCAATGGTAAAGAAGAGATCCCAAAACTTTTCACATGGCAAATAGTTACATACTTATCTAATATGACATATATAATTCATTTTTGATGTAAGATGCTACATGGTAAAAGTTATTATGGTCCATTTGAAGTGCAAATAGGGGTTTTCATTGATTGTCCTAGTTTTGACCAATTAGTAAGATTAGATTTTCCATCATGCATTAATGTTTAGTTTAAGGTACTATGAGATGACAATAATGTCACTTTGAATGGTAGGCAACTATGTTTAAGTGATTTTTGAGGGTTAGTTGTTCAAGCCATATTTGTGTACAGCAAAAAAATGGAACATTGTGATGGCTCCCTTCTAGCATTTTTTCCCTTGGTTTCTTCACGTGCTCTTTAGGAATACAAAGTTTGCTCTTCAAGAGACCAATGTCTTAGTCATCTTGAGGTGACATAGATGATTAAAGTTTGATCTTATCTTAGTCCATGATCAAGAACTTTTAGATACAATCTTTCAACTTCTACCATGCAATTTGAAAGGTTAGAGCTATAACTTTCAATCTAACCAAGCTTCTAATCATGAATTAATTTAATAAGTTGGATAATGTTGGAACATGGGATTAGAAGGTTGCCAATTGGCAAAACTTGCCTATGCAAGTGGGAAAAACGTTTTTGGGGGTTGGTGGAAGACTATTCCAACCATTGTGAGAGAGAAGAAGGTTGTTAAAGAGCAAGGAGATGCTGTTGATGTGTTTTGCAATCACCATAAATCAATCCTACAGCAAGTGACAACAATTTGGACCCCTTTAGGAGTAGATGATAGCAGCCCAAGGTCCATTTAGTGTAGGTGACAACAAACATGAGGAGGCAATAATAATTCTAGTGCTCAAAATTTTTATTTCACTAGCCAATAATTAAATTGGCTAGGCCAAATTAAGTTTCAAGTTCATTGTGATGTGCAAGACACAATTTTTTTACTTGAAGCAAATGTAGTGTGACTTCTAGTTGTTTGGATGTCCAAAAAGCCTATGTGGACGCCTATTGTTCTTCCTTTGGTGGTGCTTGTACAAGGCAAGTGCTTTATAAATTCCAAAAGCCTAAGAAGCTTATTGCTATTCCTTTGAGATTTCTAAAAGATCTAGGTGCAATCTTATAAATCCTTTGTTGATACTCTTCTAGGGGCAGCTACTTTATCAACATATGTTTGTTTTATTTGCATATATACATACATACATACATACATACATACATACATACATACATACATACATACATACATACATACATACATATATATATACATGTATATACATATATATATACATGTATATATATACATGTATATCTATATATATACATGTATAAATTACAAAGCAGGATCCATATGGACTCTTTATATATAAAACAAGGTGCATGAATAGGTCATTCTAACTCAAATCATTTATTGGCCTTTTTTATGCTAATACATCATGTATTGCATGTATCGAAGGATACTATACAAGCAAACAAATCCTCAAGGATGTGCTACATGCCTCACTTAGCTCCAACACTTAGGAGAAACTCTAATCAAGCATAAAATGTGCCATGGATCTAAACTTTGTGGATTTGGATTTGTAGTGCTAACATGGAAGGATTGGAAAGAAAGTTGCGATAGGACCTTTGTTCCAATAATGAGCATAAGAGATTAAAGTTGGTGGAAGTAAGTAAGAAGGGATTTAAGGCTCTTGCAACTTTCTCACTCTCAAGGTTGAAACTCAAGTATGTAAGCTTATTTTGCATGCTTGTATTTCTCTTTGTGGGAATCCCTCCTAGCAAGGAGGAGTTTTGAGAAATGGTTCCTTGTTACATATTAATCACACACACCATGTTACACATATAATGATTTGTGAATAAGGATTTCTTTTTTTCCTTCATGGAATAATATGTAGAGAGTATTGTGAAGGGACCACATGGTAGATTCAACATCATTAATATTAAATACAAACAATGTTATGAAAGATAAAAGAATTGAAAAAGTTAAGAAATTCAGAAAGAACAAGAGAAAATACACGACAAGGCCCAACCTCCTCCATGACAAAAGTCATGGTTTGGTATCCTTTATTTTTAATCTTTATGGAAAGCTTTGAATTCCAACTTTGAATGAGAGAGAAATAAGAAAACTAAGTTTTTACCTTGTTCTCTTATTTTGCACGCAATCTTGGTGCTTTTACAAAGAAAACTAGTAAACCTCTCTAAAAATAAACACATAAAGAAAATAACAAAGCTTTCCATATAGAAAGCTTATTTTAATAAAATCATATCTTAAATTTGATACTTTAATATTATTAGTACTAAAAAGATTAAATTAAATAAATTAATAACATCAAGGATGAATGATTTAGTTAAAATTATCACTAAAGAAGCTTAAACTTGTAATTCACAAATAAACTAATACATTTAATACTATACAATATCATGTGAATATATATTATTATACATCAGCTTAGTACATAGACTCGTCTCTAAAGATTATTTATATAATAATCTCCTCACTACATCACAAAACACATTAGTTTCTTTCCATCTATTTGCCAAGCATAATGAGACCAGTGTCACACACAACGCTTACGTATAATAAGTCACAATTATGTTATAAATAGATAATAAAATTTTATAAATAAATAAATTATATTATCTTATTATTGTAATATTATTTATATATATTAAATAAATAATAAAAATATACAAATAGTAAATTTAATATCATTTTATTATTATAGTATTTTTTATAATATCTATTGCATGATCCCACAATATTGGTTTATCCTTATCACATTCAGAACTTGCAAAACACTCACAAAATGACAAGTAAAGTCTACTTTCTATAGCATGCCCTCTCATTGAGAAGCAATCATCCACAATTGCATATACTCCTACCTAAAGAAACATGAACTAGTATCAATGCTTAAACAAAAAGTACTACAAATTTAAGATACTTATGATAAAGGCATAAACAACTCAAGTACTCAGTCACCCACATATTGCACATTCTAGTGTTCCATACTAGTAGAATATGGAAGATGTGTCATATTATGTTAAATTAGAATATCATTGGTAACCAAGCTTGATAAATTTCAACTTCAACATATTAGAGTTGCCTTCTACAGTGAATTTGCACTTTCAAACTCTATAATAGGTGTGGGTGATTAGCCACATGCCAATACTACATCACGTGATATGTCACCGATCATACAACAAATAAACAATGAGAATTTATAAATAAATATATATGATATCATCTTATTATTATAATATTTTCTATAATATCTATTGCACAATCACATAGTATAAGTTGATCCATATCACATTCATAACCTACAAAAAACTCACAAAATGACAAGTAAAGTCTACTTTCCATAAAAGAGAGAGATTGGATACTTAATAGCATTGTTGGGTTCAAAGGTACCAGAGTGTATGTTCTTCATTGGGACACACATTTCATTCTTAATGAAATCCTTATGCATGAATATCCAATCTAGTCATCCTTCACTCTCCCTATGGTTGGCTTGAAGGGGAGGAGTTGTTGCAAGAAAAGGTATTGACCAAGGGTTTGTATGCTTCTCTATCTTCCTCCACTACTATTAGGCAAGACAAACACACATGCATTTTATGATACCAAAGAATCACACTAAAAGCTCCATGAAACATAATAAAGAAGTTGTTATGTGTAGTTCTTTTGATGGAGAATCTGTCAAGCTTTGGCATGTGGTTAGAGCGGTTCTCATTTGTGCCATGCCATTTTGGAAACATGGGTGATAAGGATCCTGCTTATAGGACATATTAGATAATGCAAGAGAGGAGATATCTACTTGTGACTCTAAAGGCCATCAAGAAAGATAGTACAAGGTGGCTTACATGCAATTTTTTAAAATCCAATGAATCTTTTATTCGGTGACTTGTCAAGAATGGATTCAATGGTGAGGCACTGCAAGGCCCACCAATTGAGGTTTTGGACCTTTGACTTCCCACAACTCACACACACAGAGAGTTTTTTTTTAATTTTTTGAGAAAAGCAATAAAGTAAAAATGTTATTGAGCAAAAAGTTACAAGGTAGATGCGATTAACCAATCCACACGCTCAACTAGTTATTCCTATCAATAATTGTTGCTAATGAGAGGTGCAAAATCACATTTTAAAAAATAGCTATTCCCATCTACAAATATCATTGAAAGGCACAAAATATCATTTTGAAAAATGAATACTTTCATATGATTAAAATTTATGTTTAGTGGGATCTCAATTGAAGAAAGACATTCATTCATAGTGTCGAGGATATGTAAAGTAATATAAGGGCCATGTTATGCCTAGGGATTGCAAGGCTTGTGGGGCTCATATAGTGGTGGTAAGCCTTCCCCCCACAAGATGAGAGATCACACTTAGGGGTGTATGTAGGATAAAGCGCATAACAAAAGCGTGTTTGAAGCAACCCATTTGTTGGGTTTGCTAAGCCTGCTTACTAGGATCAATCTACTTTTCTCTTTCTTACTAACCTTGCTAGCATAAAGGTAGCACCCTCTCAAAAAGGGGGGGTGTTAGTAGGGTTAGCCTAGGATGAAGCTAACACCCCCTTCACCCACAAACACATGGTGTATGACTGTGGGGTTAGTTTTGGGGGAGTGGGGGGGTGTGATGCACCCGCACTCATTCACTCACTCAACATGGCAAAGAAAGGTAACACAATATGTGAGAGCAAGGTATACTCTTGTATTATTCAATCAAATAAATAGTACAACATAGGCACATCCCAGGACTACACCCTCGTGATGCTGCACCTAAGAGGGTTCACCATTGGGTATAGGGAATCACACTTAGAGTGGAAACTAAGCACGGCTCAGAGTCACTACTACTCCCTATATAGGTTTTTCTGGTAGCAACACCATGGTATAGCTACAAAGCCCTTACACTCACCCCTGCTTTTACTGAATTGCTGTCCTCAGCAATCTAAGGGTAGAGGTTATTTGACTCATTTGGGGTCTTAACACAACTTCTACTAACAAGTTGGCTAGTGTCAACTTCTACTGGTCTAGGACTTGAGACATTAGCGGGATCTTAACTCATCCTTTACTATCAGACTGGATCAGCTTCGGGGTCTTAATATATCTTTTTCTATCAAGCTAGTTAGTGTTGTTGAGACTCAAGCTCATTTTGTTTACCTTAGTGAATAAGGTTAAGTCACACTGACTTAACCATGATTAGATTTAGGTCAGTTTATCTTTGAGTGTGTGAATTACATATAGTTGACTTGTGAGTGATTGGGTGTGGATATGGAGAATGAACTGAAGGGAGCTGTCTGCTACCCTTGGGCCTGAGTCTTTTGTCTCTATCTCTTTTTTTTCCTTCTGAACTCTAATATGGTATCAGAGCCTCCATCCTCTGTGAGACCTGCTTAAATGAAGAAGAGGAGTCTGTGGATGAATGACAGTCCGGGGGCAGGATCTCGAGATGGTCTCTCAGTTCTGGTGCTGACTTCATGTGATGCTCCCTTAGGCCATGGTTAGAGTCATCCACATCGCAGCGCTTGTTCAGTTTGTCCCTGACTGAGGCAATCCACTCCTGGATTGTCTTGAAGATATTGTGAGAAAGGGGGGCGCTGCTGCCAGGTTCAAGCAAGGTCTCGGCTATGGTGCCGGCTCATCACCAGACGCAGCTCCTTCCAAGGGCTCCCAAAACCTCGCCTTTGTCAGCTTTGTCAAAGGAGACAACCATGCCGACAGCGTTGCAGCGATGGAGAGAGAGGACAGGATTTTGTCTTCTAAAACCTTGGCAAATCGAGGATTCTTTTGCACCTTTTCCAATCCCTCAACTGAATTGAAATACATTGCATACGAATGTGTGTATGTTTTGTCCGCGGCATCTAAATTGGCACCTGCTGTGACCTCTTTCACATAATCGAGGTGTTCTGCAACAGCAGTTAAAGCCTCCAAAGCTTTTTTGAGTTCTTCAGAGCATACATCTGCTTTCACTCTCAGGAAATTGAGGCTCACCCAATTCATTCCTACCTTCGAACTAAGATTTGCATCCCCACTTGCTGCTGTAGCCGAATAATCAACCACATATCGCCCATAAAGGAAGGGAGTCAGTTTGGCATTGACAATAGCGAGCACTTCTGACTTGTAAAAATCGAGCAATACTTGAATGGTTGGGAAACGGATGATAAGAGCATGCGTGCAGATATCTTGGTTGTTGAGGACTCACCCAACTGAGAGGTGGAGTATATTATCAAACTCAAACTGTAAGTTGTATAGAGATTGCAGGGTGCATGCTTCTTGGTCACCCTGCAGAAATGGCATATTTAATAACACAGCATGCTCGATCACCTCCCTTGGACCAGGACAGGTAACCCAGATAGACTTATCATGTATGACCTTGATCTGTTTCACTTGGTCCATGACCAGCATAACCCTTGTGCTCATTGTAGCTTGAACCGATGGAAAACTGTAAGCAACTCTAAAGGGTAAACTGGTAAGCCCAAAGGGCATCGTTCTCACGGAAGGCCGTTAAAGATCTGTGAAGCTAGAGCTTCCGCATTCTGCATTCTGGGGAGAAGGGAAGAAAGAGCAGAGGAACTCAGAGAAGAATGCAGAGCAAGAAAGAATTGCAGTTTTTCTCATGGTTCTCAGTGCACACTTGAAATATACATGTCATGTATGCTTGGCTGAACAGTGCTCAGTCTGGCACTTCAAATACGGATACTTGCAAATCTGCCACAGTGGGTAATATCTGCAGGTGCAGTGGCTACAGACCCATTGTTGATGCATGTAAGAGCCTTGTTGGAGACAAATTCTGCAGCAACAGTGAATGTATCAAGTGAAATTTTAATATCTGTACTTGATGTTCTCTTATGCAAAGTTGTTGATGCATTGTAACTGCAGTTGAATGGAAACAGAAGCACATGCATTTTTACATTAAAAACTGGTTGCACTACAAGTTATTGAAGTATATTGCCTGTGGCATTTTGGAAAATTGACTGGTTTTACAAAGCTTAAGGCTTTAAAATGGCAAACACAGGAGAGAAGGATACTATCACTCAGATAGTTGGTGAGAAGCTGGACTATAACAATTTCGTTCTATGGAAATTCAGGATGTCTAATTTTTTAATTGGAAGAGGCTATTGGGACCTAGTCACAGGTCTTGAAGATGAGCCCAAGCTACCGGAAGATAGACCTCCAACACAGGATCAGTTGAAGGCACACAGGACTTGGTTGGAAAAGGCCAGCAAGGTCTTGCATTGGTTGTCACTATGTGTGTCAGACACTAAGGCTATGCAAATTGCAAATTGTACTTCCCCAAAAGCTGCTTGGGACTTATTGATGAAGAATTATGGGCATGTTACTCATGCAAGAAAGACACAACTGAAGCAAAAGTTCAGCCACATATCCAGGAATGGAAGGTCTATTGAGGACTATGTCAGTGAGATCAGATCCATTGCAGAACAACTAGGATCAATTGGAGCTGAAGTTGAGGATGATGATTTGGTAGCCACTACCCTCCATGGACTTGGACAGGAATATAAGCAGTTTGATACTTCCATTTCAGTGCGTCAGGAGCAGCCTGACTTTGATGAACTTGTAGCACTTCTTTTGCATGAAGAAGTGAAACTTGGACTTAATACAAGTTCTAGTGGGTCTAAAAACAGTAGGGACAATGTCTTCTACTCAAATCAAAGGGGTAGAGGTGGAAGAGGAAGATCAAATTTTCGAGGAAGAGGTGCTGGAAATGCATATGCAGCCCGTGGACAGCAAGCTACTGGATGGCAAAATAGGCAGCCTCAAGCAAATAGAGGTGCCTCAAATGCTCGTGGAAGAGGAGGTTATTCACCTAGAGGAAGAGGTACTTGGCAGCAGCCTCAAATGAGTTATGGACAGCAATCAAATGCAAATAAGGATTGCCATTATTGTGGCAAATACGGGCATGTAGCTAAGGATTGCTACAAAAAGCAGAATGATCAGAGAGCAAGAGGAAAGCAACATGGTAATTATGCTTCTTCTAGTAGTATGCAGGAGGATGACAGGTTGTTTGCAATGCAACATGTGAAGAAAGGGTTGCCTGTACACGACAAAGCAGATGATGTATGGTATATAGACTCAAGGGCGTCTAACCACATGACTCCTCATGGAGAGTGGTTTGACACATTGGTAGAAGGTGCTCATGGATATGTTTGCACAGGGGATGATACGCAACATGACATTATGCATACAGGTACTGTTTCCTTGATGATGCATGGCGACAGGAAAAAGAGTCTTTATGATGTATTGCATGTACCCTCCATAACCAAAAACTTGCTTTCTGTGGGACAAATGGCTGAACAAAATCTACAAGTTAGATTCAATAGAGATGGATGCTACATTGAAGAGTATGGTCAAGGATGCAAACTCATTGCTAAAGGCAAAAGAAATGGCAGGATGTTTACATTGGATACGAAAATTCCAGCATTGAATGCTGCTATGTACTCACATGAAAATGCTGCAATAAGGGACATTGAGATATGGCATAAAAGGATTGGACATGTAAATGTTCAAAAGTTGAAGAATATGCAGCATAAACAAGTTGTACTTGGACTTCCTAAGTTCAAGCATGCGGAATTGGGACATGTATGTCAGTCTTGTCAATTTGGAAAGCAATCAAGGCTTCCATTTATGAGGCATGTAAGCACTACTACTAGACCATTACAGCTGGTACATTCTGATGTATGGGGACCCTCACAGAATGCATCTCTTGGGGGATCACGTTACTATGTGTCATTCATAGATGACTATAGTAGGTACACATGGTTGTATGTGCTAAAGCACAAGAGTGATGTCATGGATGTTTTTCAGGATTTTAAGAGACATGTGGAGAAAGAATTGGCTTGCTATATCTCATGCTTGAGATCTGATAGTGGTGGCGAATATGTTTCTAAAGACTTTGATCACTTCTTGGCAGCTCATGGAATTAAAAGGCAACTGACATGCAGGTACACACCACAACAAAATGGTGTAGCCGAAAGGAAAAACAGGGTGATCATGGAATCAGCTAGAGCCATGTTGAATGAGAAAAGCCTACCAAATGCATATTGGGCAGAGGCTGTAATGACTGCAGTGTATGTCATGAATCGTACACCAACAGCAGGTATACATGAGGTGACTCCTTATGAGAGGCTTTATGGGATAAAGCCAGACATCAGCCATCTTAAGGTTTTTGGATGCTTGGCATATGTACATGTTCTAGATGAAAAGAGGAGCAAGCTCGATCCAAAGGCAGAAAAGGCCATTTTTATTGGGTATGCACAAGATAGGAAAGCGTACAAATGCTACAATCCTTCTACTCATGAGACATTGATCTCAAGAGATGTGGTATTTGATGAGCTAAAATCATGGCATGAGAAGAAGATCACTGTGATGAATGATGAGGATGGCTATCACGAGCCTTATGTACATGCAGGTACAAATGAAAGTGCAGCAATTTCTGGGCCTTCTAAAGATGCTACTACGTCAGTTAGCAAGTAGATGGAGGACTTCAGCATCTTTGTCCACTGACACGGGTATGTCAGTGAGGGGGAGAGATGTGGATAAAGGCAAAGGAAAACTTGATGATGTTACTGGGCCACTCACCTGTGGTTATGATTCACCTGGTACTGACAGCTTGGATAGTGAGTTTGGTATTCCATCAGTTGTGACTCCTGGTGTGAGACATAGATATATACCACCTCATGAGAGAGGAGAGTCTCATACTGCACCTCAGTTGAGGAGATCAGAAAGAGTCAGGAAGCCTATGGATAGGCTTACATACAGTGGTTACACAGTGAGGCACTATGCATATATGGCAAAAGTCACTAGCTTCAAGGAACCCACAAAGTTTTCTGAAGCTATTTTGGATTATCATTGGTGTAAGGCAATGGATGAGGAATATTCAGCATTGGCTGAAAATGACACTTGGGATTTGGTTGAATTGCCTGAAGGAAAAATGGCTATTGGTTGCAAATGGGTATACAAAGTGAAATGCAAATCGGATGGCACATTGGAAAGGTACAAGGCAAGACTTGTGGCAAAAGGGTATGCACAACAATATGGTCTTGATTATGAGGAAACATTCAGTCCTATTGCTAAAATGGCAACCGTGAGGACAGTGATTGCTTTGGCAGCATCTAAAGGATGGAGTATGTATCAGATGGATGTGAAGAATGCTTTTCTCAATGGTGATTTGGTTGAGGAAGTATACATGGATCAGCCCGAGGGCTATACACATCCAGATTTTCCTACATATGTGTGTAGATTGAAGAAAGCATTATATGGGCTGAAGCAAGCACCTAGAGCTTGGAATGCTAAGATAAGTGCATGCTTACAAAAACTTGGTTTTACTATGGGCAAGGCTGATCATAGCCTATTCACAAAGAAGACAAGAGCTGGTTATGTAGTATTAGTCATCTATGTGGATGACTTAATCATTACAGGTGATGATGTCACAGGAATTGGAGAGATCAAGGAAATGATACATGCTAAATTTCAGGTCAAAGATTTGGGAGATCTAAAGTATTTCCTTGGGATTGAGGTTATCTCTACATCTCATGGTACTTGGTTGTTGCAGAAGCAGTATGCACAGGATATGTTAACCAAGTATGGTATGTTGGATTGCAAAGCATTGAGCACTCCATTGGAACAAAATGTTAAGCTACTTGCAAATGTTGGACATGAGATTGAGAATGTCACTATGTATAGACAAATGGTGGGTAGCCTGATTTACCTTACCATTACTAGACCGGATCTTAGCTATTCAGTTGGACTGATTAGTCAGTTCATGCAGAAGCCTATGAAGCCACACTTGGATGCAGTGAGGAGGATCTTGAGATATGTAAAGGCTACATCAGATTATGGTCTATTCTATGAGCATGATAAGCCTTGGAGCTTACAGGATATACAGATGCTGACTGGGCAGGAAGTACCTATGACAGGAGATCTACTAGTGGGTATGCATTTTCCCTTGGTAGTAGTATGATCAGCTGGAGCAGTAAGAAGCAACCTACAGTTGCCCTCTCTAGTACTGAGGCAGAGTGTAGAGGTGCTGCACTAGCTGCATGTGAGGCAGCATGGCTCATGAAGCTTCTTGATGATTTGGGCATGCAGGAAGTCAGGCCTGTCACACTCTATTGTGACAACATGAGTAGTGTACTCCTAGCCAGTAATCCTGTCTATCATGCTAGGACTAAGCACATTGAGGTACACTATCACTTCATCAGGGAAAAAGTGATTGCAGGTGACATTGATTTGGTCCATGTGAGGACAGAAGACCAAGCTGCAGATATCTTTACCAAGTCATTAGGTAAAGATAAGTTTGTGCATTTCAGAGAGTTGCTTGGAGTCAAGTATCCTACTTGAGCTTGAGGGGGAGTGTTGAGACTCAAGCTCATTTTGTTTACCTTAGTGAATAAGGTTAAGTCACACTGACTTAACCATGATTAGATTTAGGTCAGTTTATCTTTGAGTGTGTGAATTACATATAGTTGACTTGTGAGTGACTGGGTGTGGATATGGAGAATGAACTGAAGGGAGCTGTCTGCTACCCTTGGGCCTGAGTTTTTTGTCTCTATCTCTTTTTTTTCCTTCTGAACTCTAATAAGTGTCTGCCCATCTAGACTATTTGGGATATTTGGTTTATTCGAGCTACCATGCAAGTCCACCCTTGACTCAATTACATATGAGGAGTGGAGGCGTTACTAGGCCTATGACGAGTTCCATTTCAATGACTCAAGGGACATTGAAAGAACTGGTGGGATTCTCCTTGAGCCAGATGCAAAGGTGTCTTTGCCACGTTCACGCACCTCCACTTTTGAAATCCAAGTGGCTTCCTTGAGAGAGAGTCCTTTCCACTTGGTGAGATACTCAGGGTACCCTTTTTGTTCATAGCACCAAAGGAATGCTTCTACTTCAAAGGGACCATTAGAATGAAGTAGTGGTATGTGCCACCCCCATTGGTTGTTGGGCTAGAACCTGCATAGAAGTCGAGCATGAAATGCATTATGAACACAAATACTTTCTAGCAGGCCAAGCTTGTATGTGACTTCATTCAGCACTTGAGTAATGCAGTAGGGTCCATAGTAGCGGTGATTGAATTTGGGGCTCATATTCTTTGGGAGTGACATATGCTTGTTGGAGCTAACTAGGACCATGTCTCCCTTGGTAAAGCATATTGTCTTTCGCTTCTTGTTGGCTTGTTCTGTCATGGTGATTTTGCTCAATTCTAGGCTCTACTTACCTGCGGCATTGCGGTCTCTCCATTTCTTCAAGAATTCTTTCGCATCCTGATCTTTAGCTTTGGCTGCTCCTAAGGCTAAGGCAATGCGTGTGATGACTTCTTTTCCTGTGGCTAACTTAAAGGGTGTGTAGCTTGTGGCAGCATGTGTTGGGGTAAAAGGCCACTGGGCCTAACCATGTACATAGACCTGCCCATTCTTTATTCATATATAATATGAAAGTGCAATGAGGCTATCGATATCATTCTTGATAGCACCTACATTATGTGTACTCCTCTCTCCGGCATTTTCCTCTTCTCCTTCTCCACTGCCATTGCATCCCCTTCAACTAGTATCTGAGCGGGTCTTTTGGAGTGCGATCAGGCTGTGCACACGAGGTACGAGAGCCTGCTTCTCACTCAATTTCAGCCACTCATAGGTATACCAGGGTTTGGAAGAGCAGGGATAGCCATAGCTTCACTCTTTGGAGCTTGTTTCTACTTCCCCTTGACTTGAGCCTTTGTAGGCTTGTTTGTGCATACTCTAGGTCTCCATTGGGACTTGTCTTGCCTCCCCCCACCCTGATTTTATACAAAAATGTGATGCTTGAATGATTCAGCATTTTGCACCATTTTTTAGACCTATCTACAACTTGTGACCATCATTTGAAGCAACCCCTTATCAATAGGGCACTTGGACATGGCTTCTTGAGCCCCCAGCACTTGATTTCAACCTTGGCCTTGATCTTCAAACTTTGCATTGAGCATTGATGTGATTTACTTTAGATTTGGGATTGTTATACACAGTTTACAAGCAGCCCACAATAGTGCTACATTAGCATTTTATGTCTAGACCACTTTGGCATTGACATTGGTTGCACGGTTGGTCCCGAATGCTATGGGAATGTATGCCTATGATGTGAGATGCTTTTGGGGCTGAATTTGCTCAGTCGTTGACTATTTTACACAGACCACAGGCAGCCCAAAACAGGGCAGCCCCTTGTCATTACATTTTATGCTTATGCTACATGGTCATTTGATGCCCGATTATGCCTGTTATACATATGGGAAAGTATACCTATGGTTTGCCTATGGTTTTGAGCTTGGTTTGAGCCACTATTTGCTCAGTTTTGGAGATTTATTTACTGCTGGAAACTTCATGGCTGAAGCTATTTATGCTGCAGTTGGGTTATGCCTATTGATCACGGGGTGCTCCCGGCTATTTGGGGTTATGTACTGATGTATTTGGATGACGCCACATGGTTCTTTTTGCTCCAGGAATGCTTGTGAGCAAGAAGTAGAGCTCAATTTTATGGTTCACTGTCATTTTTTATTTGGAGTTGGCATTCCATTTATGACTGCTTATACCTAGGCTACCCATGTGGGTTTAGGTCTAATGTGGATGCTTTTGGGTTCAATTGTAGTATGGCAGATGTTTGGACCTGATAAGACTTGCATTTGAGGACTTTTGTGGAGCAATTGAACATTGATTTGGCTTTTTCCGTTACGACCTTGGATGCTACTTGGCCTTATGCTCTGATGGATTGGATCCCTGGATGTTTGGTTTATGCAGACATGTATTGAGTAATGTTGCTTCCTTGTCTTGGCAGTTGGTTATTGAGCAGTGATTGCTCATTTATACTTGGATTTATTGCGGGTTATTTGCTTGATCAGTGGACTTTATAGTGCTTGGGATTAGCAAACAGTTATGGCTTTCTTGCTCCTTTGTTGTCTAGCTTCTATTCTAGTTGGTGGGCTACTGTTGCTCGTCCATGTTAGAGAGCAAATGCTATGTATGCTTACCCATCTATGCACATGGTCTACTATTGTATACCTTATAGAGCCCCTTGTATGGATGATGTTGTATAGGTATTTGGGCTTCTCCTTAGAGCCTGACCATTGTAGGATCTTATGCCACTTATTGGTCTTGCATTGACTTGAATGCTACTATGTGGTCTGATGTACTGTAGAGTCATGTTTGCTATTATGGTTATGGGTTGATTTCATGGCTAAATACCGTATGCTCTTATGATAGATGTCTTATGCTTTACCGTACTGTGGTTGGTTATGCCATGCAGTTGGCTACGACTCTTCTTCATGTGGGAGCTTTTGCATCCTTGGTCGATGCCTTTATGTCCTCCCGTCCGATGAGGTTTCATGAGCCTTTGTAGCATGCTTCTACCATTGATGTACTTGCAGATGATAGTCTTTATGAGTAGGTTCCCTTTGTTGGGACAGCCCTCGACTCGTTGAGCTCCGTGGATGCTATGGATAGCCCTATTCATGATGACTTGGATTGCTTGTCATCTTCTACAGGTTCTTCAGTTACAGATGTTATATGCTTCTATTGTGGAAAGCTTGGGCATGTTAAAAGAAAATGCTTTAGACGGATTAGAGAGCAACAGAGACAAAGACGATGCAGGAGATGCTACCACTCTTTCTAGTGGTGATAAGGGTAAACCGTGTAGCTTGAAAACATACATAAAGAAGAGGCGGTCTACCTCATTGGCATTCAATGGTGGCTTGGCAACTATGAAGTGAGCTTGCTTTGAGAAATAGTCCACCACTACAAAAATGATGGTGTAACCATGGGATTTGGGGAGCTCCACAATGAAATCCATGCTAATTACATCCCATGGTCAGCTAGGTACTAGCATTGGTTAAAGTAAGTCTGCTGGCTTAGAGTGTGGTGCCTTCACAAGTTGGCATGTAGGACATGTCTTGATTGTAGTCTATGACTTCTTCCTTCATGTTGGGCCAAAAGAACTGCTTTGTGAGTACTTCAAGTGTTTTGCTTTGTCCCTTATATCCACTTAATTTTCCATCATACACTTCATGTAAAATGACTTTCTTTAGTTCCATGCTGTTGGGAATGTACAATCTCTTTTGTACAAACAGAATTCCCTCCTCTAGGGTATACATGCCATGCGGTGTCTTGTCAACTTTCACCTCTTTCATAATCTTGTGTATATCTTGGTCATGTTCCAAAGCCTCCTTCACTAACTCGAGGAAGTTATTCTGACCACACTGACGACTTTCAAATTAGCTTTGCAACTTAGAGCATCAACTATCTTGTTGGTGGATCTTGGCTTGTGTTTGATCTCCAAGTCAAATTCTGCTAGAAGTCGAGCCATCGAGCTTGTTTGATAGATAGCTTTGATTGTGATTGGAAGTATTTGAGGGAGATGATGTTTGTGAAAACTACACAGTGTTTATCTTAGACATAATGCTTTCATTTTCTAAGACAATAAATTACTACTAGCATCTCCTTCTCATGTGTGCTCCATCTGGTTTTGGCATCTGTAAACTTCTTGGATTCATAAGCTATGGGGTGGCCCTCTTGCATTAGCACGCCCCCAATGCCATAATCTAGTGCATCTGTGGTGGATATCTTGAAGGTCTTGGTGAAGTTGGGCACTTTAAGGACAGGGGTTTGACTCATACATTTCTTCATCAGCTCAAAAGTAGCATGTTGCTCACTTCCCCATGCAAACATGTTTTCTTTGATGAGGTGGGATAGTGGTGTAGTGATGAGGCTATAATCCTTGATGAATCTTCTACAAAAGACCATGAAGCCTAGGAACACTCACACTTCCCTCGCAGTCTTCAACATAGGCCAATTCTTAACAACTTCTACTTTCTTGGGGTCCACTTTGATGCCAACCTCTCCTACATGAATCTAATTCCTTTACTACAAACTCACATTTTTCTGGCTGGCATATAGTTTGTGTTGTCTCAGCTTCTCAAAAACTAGGCGTAAGTTCTTTTGTGTTCCTTTAGAGTTTTGCTATATACTAGGAGATCATCGATGTAGATAATGACGAAGACATCTATTTCGGACCTAAAGGACCTAAAAACTCCATCCATGAGGCCATAAAAGGTGCTAGGCCCATTAGTCAGTTCAAAACCTGACTAGCCATTAGAAACTGCCATATCGAGTACATAAAGCTGCTTTGGGGATATCTTCTTCTGCTATGTGAATCTGATGCCACCTTGACCTAAGGTTTTTTTTTTGAGCCAGGCGCCTAATCAGACTCAAAGGTGGAATCCCGTGCTACTAGCTTATGATTTTGCTACTTCCTTCAAGACTAATGTCCTTGGAAGACTCCTCCTAAGGAAAGGAGCATGGATAGGCACCTACCACCCCGGTTCAGGGGTAGTGTTGGACTCTCACCAGCTAAAACCGCTGACCATGGTGAGTTCCCTCAAAGGGATGCCATATCCCAAGGCTGGGCATCGGCTCAAAGGTGGTGTCCCATTGCACTCAAGTATACGCTGCCTCCCGACAGCATTCACTTGCTTGAGCGAGGAGATGCCATCATTGGTATGAGTACAAGCTTGCACACAAGATTGCAAAGGGAGGATACCTCATCTCCCTACCTGCAGTGGGTAGGGATCATGCATATAATGCTCACAGGTACCTCGGCATCGCCTCACCGAGGAATGCTGCCACAAGGCGATGCCCCGGGACTACATTCCTCGAGTGCGAATGAGTGCTCACCCAGTTGGGTAAACACACCCCGCCAACCTCCCCACGAAGGAGTAGCATAGCTTTATCCTCTAAGGTACACCCTCAGGACAAAAGGTCACGAGCTTCATTTATATTACCCGAAATGTGCTTGTCGCATTCATCGATCAACACAGGACAGGAAAGCAGGATGTGTGCATAAGAGGTTCTTGCTTCATGAGAGTTGCACAGGGGATAGGTTTGTCACCGATAGTGATAATAACTGTTTGCCATCTTCACACCGCTGACTCGTGCTAAGCACAAAAACCTTTCCTCTGAAGCCTTGACGTTCTCCAATAGATTGGTGTGAAAGAGGTAGTTCCTTGAGCATTCGAACTCATTCTCATTATAAGAGGAGAGTCTCACACTCATGTTGTCATTCCTATTTCTTCCAGACATGATATCTTACAACAAGTAGAGGTGCTTCAGGGACATACGTTTCCAACCAACACACAGTCCTGGAAAACTAGGTCCACTTGTGGACTTTCTTAATACGTGAGGGAGGTTTCAAAAGCTCTCGAATCCATGTTCCGACCCTCGGGTACTTTTCAAAAGCATGTGCATGTTGCCCGCCACAAAATGTTGGAAGGGGGGGGGGATTATTGAATTCCTTATGTAGGGTGGCTACACCGACCGATGTTGACTTAGCTCCCTTACCTAGGATCCACTTCATCACCATGACTGCCATTATCTCCAACGGCTGAAGAAGTGTCCGACAATGTCCTCCCATAATTTTGGCTCCGTACGTAAGGACCGGAAGCACGCACACATTGAAGACATTGAGTCTAGTCCACATGGGGGTCGAAGGGGAAGAGAGGAATGCTTGATAGGCATGGAGGGTCTTACGGCCCTTCTCAATCTTCTCTCGAATTACTGTTTCAATTGAGAATTCACTATCAAACAATGCCCAGATAAGTGTATCTCTCATAGACTTCGATCCATTTGGTCCCTAAGTAGATGGTCGATCCCTCAGAGCTTGCAAGTTACCAAAGAAAACCATGGCGTTACATTTTGATAGGCCAAAGCTCATTCCCCACTTGGTTGCCCACTCACTCAACCAGTTTAATGCAGCTCCTCGACGAACTCTACAAGAAGAATTAAATCATCTGCAAAAAGTAACCCCTGAATTTTCTCTCGAAGACCGGGAATGCTGACTCTCAATTTGTCACCCTTGTTTATGATATCATTGATAAATATGTGAAAGAGGTTGGGGGATCCGGGCCACCCTTGGCATACGCCTCGCTTCATTGATATGGCTTCAAACAGGAGGTCTCCCACCCTCACCCTACTTGGAACGGAGTGAGTTGATATTGCGATTGGCAAAGATAGGTCTGTGAAATCTTGTGTTCTCTGAAAGGTACTGACAGGCAGGCGTGCCACCGACAAAACACATGTTCCTCCTTCATACGAGTCAAAATGCTCAAGGCTGCTTCATGAGACTCGACTGTGATGTCAAACCACACATATCGATTCGCAAGCACCTAATTCGATCGCACTTCTTAACCTTCCAATACAAATCTGAACGGAGCATTAGTCTCAAGGCGCCCCACATAGACTATTCTATGAGGCTTTTGGCCCCCCATATCACAATTCTCAAGTACGTATGCAAGCTTGCTGACCTTAATGCTATGGCCATGTCTCTGTCCCTCCCCATGAGGACAGTGTGGGTCTCACTACGAGGTGTCGAGGGTCCCACCATGGCAAAGGTAGTTGTGTCGCCATTACCGACACTAGTTGTGATTGAGGTGTTATCGATCGTCCTAATAAAGGGTCCATCCCTGCTCCTCTCACCCCCACTGCATCTATTCAGTTGGGAGCTTTGTTGTGTGCGACAACTTAGGCATACGCTGTTGTTCTCCTTCTTCTCTTGCAATAGTACCCTTGATTGTGGGTTAATGCACATGTCTCACTTGTCTCGTTTGGTAATGGTATAAACACGGAACCAGTTGGGACCGCATCTCCTCCATCACGTGGGGTCGCTAGGGTGATGATGCTAGTTGGATACACAGGATTTCCATTCCGATCCTGGTACGCCTGGGGATTAGGGTTTCCACCCTCTCTGTTGCCCCAATTTAAAGTCCCAGTTGGCACGAGTAACTCGTAAGGATTAGGAACACTTCTTGTTCGGGGGGGGGGGGGGAGGGCGTGCTGTGTCAGGCCAACCCCCACCCCTAGGCCATTTGCCCCGCCCAGCTCCAGGTTTTCTCTTTTTAGTTTAGGGATTGGTGAGTAAGCGATGTCCAGTCCGCCACCCCGGAGCATCGTCACCCCTTAGGGGCCAGCACCCCCTCGCGGTCGAAACTGGGGCCTCCTGTTCCCCAACACGTTGAATGTCTACCGCCCTTGACTCGACCCCAGATCAGGTCGTTACGTCTTGGGTTTCGGCAAAGCCACGTGAGGGACCTTGAACTCATTAGAAGAACCAACACCCACCCACTCATGTGCCCAAATCTGTACAGACACATAAGTAAAGTTCGGGTCCAGGCAGCAAGCGAGCAGCATCCCTATGAAGCATTTGGAGGGGATGAGGTCAAGTTCTTACCCTCACTTGTGCCTCATAGCTCCACGGGACCATGTGTGCTCGAGTCCATTTACTTAAGAACCTTCAATCACCCCCAAAATGGACTTGTGCATTAGGCAATTTGGATCACCCCTTGTCGCAATCTGGTTGCCTAGGGCAAGTGCTATGACACACGCTGGGATCTCTAGGCATCAATCCACTCCTTGAAGATTAGCCTTGGTTTCCCGGAGATCCAACCTGTTTGTCACTAGAGGCAATTCTGGGGACTTAGCCATCGCCCTTTTCTTTCGGGGTCAAACTTGGTTTCCCATAGTCCCTGGAGTTGCCATCCCCCTTGAGCTCATGAGCAGACCATATGACTTTGTACTGCATCTCTCCCCTTCCATCTTGAAGAGACCTAGGGGAGCGTTTCACGCTTCAACCACCCGCTTTTTGCCTCATTGTTTTTCAGGGTTGGGACGTTGTACTCAAGGCAACTGAGCTTGTTTATCCTACATGCCACATACTAGCAGTGTTCCACTTACTAGGTATCATACTCTCCCCCAAGGAGACTTGGCGGAAATTCTGTGGTGTGCCAATGTGGGGGTTTTCCACTCAGTTGTGCCTCATTGTCTTGCCTTAGGACATTTTTACGGGTCCTTTCCTCCCATCATGGGTTTTCTAACCCTTAGGACTTGAGGCCTCAATTCATAGTTTACGCTCCTTTCGTATTGTGACAAGTTGCACAAATTTTAACCTTACTAAGAGGTAGTTGACACCCTGGGATCCATTATATTGCTCCCAGTTGTTGGCATAGTACACCTCTCTTTTGGTATTATTGAGAGGGTGAGGGTCCTACATACTCTTGGGCCATCCAAGTTGGTTGCACAACTCCTTCACCTAGCGTAACTCATCACTTCTTGGACCCTTGGCTTCGATGACGAGATACCCCTGTAGGGGCATCCCAAGTCACTTAGACCTGTCTTCGAAGTGTTTGGCATTGAAGTGCTCAACCCACCTCAAGTCTCTGGTTTCAACTTCCTCAAGTTCCCAACAATCTACTCGACCTACTGAGGTACTTGGAGTTAGCCTAAGTTTCCCTTGGAGAAAGAAAAAACTCTGCTTATTTTCCAATTTTGGGGTAAAATACACCCAAGTGTCCACAACCCACTTCTCTTGTGGCAAGCGTATGCAGATACGACACATATCAATGCATACTCCTTACGATAAGGCAGGATCGGGCATCAAACATGTCACCACATGCGCTACCCCAATTCTTGAAGAGGTACATCATGGCATTGCCATATTTTGAACCCACCTCGTGCTTAGCACATGTTGAGACCAAGTTCAAAGGAAGGCATGAGTTCATGGTTCACTGGACACTTTTGCGCAGCAAGAGAGTTCCCTTGCACAACTTGCATTAGGGCATGAGACCTTGACTACACGACACCACCTGCTTCCTCGCTCGCCTCAAAAGTGATTGGATGGAGTCTCTGTCATCCTTCAAGCTCATTCCTTGCCTCCCTAAGGAGTGTCTCATGTAATTCCCCTTGGCAGTCCTACAAATACTTTGCCATTTCCTGAGTCAAATATGCATAATGTTCACAATACACTCCTCTGCAGCTACTGTACACGGGTACCAGATGCATCACCATATACTCCCTTGTGATCGGGCAAGTGTGGGCATCATACATGTCACCACACATGCTACCCAATTTCTTGAAGAAGTGCATCATGGCACTGTCGTATTTTGAACCCGCCTCGTGGTTTCCATGAGTTGAGGCCAAGCTCGAAGGAAAGAGCAACCTCATGGCTCACTGGACACTTTCGTGTGGCAAGAGGGTTCCCTTACATGATTGGCATTAGGGCATGAGACCTCAGCTACATGACACCACTTGCTTCCTCGCTCACCACAAAAGTGACCGGATGGAGTTGCATCATCATTCCACCTCACTTGTTTCTCAAAGGAGTGTCTCAACATGGTGGCCCTTTAGTTTGGGCTTGTTAGGCTCGTAAGCCAGGTGGCCGCGACAAGGCAGGCCACCATGCACCCGGCTTGACCTAAGGTATACGGTTAAAGTATTTGGCTCCATGTAGCCTATCTAAGAGGTCCTCAACTAGGGGCATGGTATACTTGTTCTTTATAGTGATCTTATTAAGGGCCCTATAATCTACACATAGCAGGAGTCCCCCATTCTTCTTCTTGACAAACAACACTGGGACACCGAAGGGGGATTTGCTAGGGTGGATGAAACCTTGGTCTTCCAACTCATGTAACTGCTTCTTCAACTCCATGAGTTCCATGTGATTCATACAATAAAGGGCTCTAGCCAGTGGGATGGTTAGACCCTGGAATGAGCTTGATCTTGTCATCCACATCTCTTTTGGTGGTAGGGCCTTGGGTAGTTCTACTATCATTACATCCTTAAACTCCTCAAGTATTTTTGCCACTTTTGTATTAGTAACTTGGAGTTTGGGCTTCTTGGTAACCTCCTGCTTAATGGGTCAAATCATCCATAGATACACCATATCTCTTACTTTACTGACTTCTCCACTTGCTTGGCATACACTATAGGTCATGGTGTGAGGCCTAATATGGTTAACTTGGCAAGGCGGTGCTTGGGTTGGTACTCCTGGTTGGCTTGTACTTGGTTTTGCCATTTGGCATGAGATTCCTGACTTATTCTCCTTCATTTGCACTTTGATTGATATTCTATGTGGCAGCTACATTCTTTCATAGGGTACTCTAATGCCTTCTCCTTGCATATCCAGCATCATCTCATTAACTCCTTTCCCAAACATTGCGATGACATACTTGTCATAGAGTTCGAGGCCTATTATGACTTTAAAATCGTCAATGGGAATGACTAAGAAGTTGGTTTGGCTTTCCACTTCCCTGCTTCTACTTGCACTACAAAGACACATTTCACCTCCTTGGCTTCTCCTTGTGCAAAAGTTACTGTTAATCCTTTTGGCCATTAGACAATTTTAGCCCATGTTTTGGCTACACAGTCTGGTGTGATGAAGTTGTGGGTGGCCCCTTTGTCCACCATGGTAGCTTGATCCCCTTCACTCACTTTGCCCTTGATGTATAAGTGTGGACTGTTGCTACACTGGCCACCATGTATTAGGGACGAGCATTGATTGTCCCCCATCTTTGGATGGTCTAGGCTTTCATCACTTCCACTGGGGATTTGTTGGATGTGTGGGGGATTGTGGCTCCTCTCCTCCATATGCACTAGTGCCTACCACTTTAGACCCACTTAATGAGGTTGTGTCACCCATGGGGCATCTATTTTGATAGTAGGGTCTCCGCACTGGAAACATCTAATCCATGTGGTTGAACCTTAGGGTCTCCACCATGATGTAGTTGATCATGTGGGCCCATATGATGCACTCGGAGTTGTTCTGTAGTGGTTACCCCCCCATCTGCCAACTGCTCCTCTTGGTACTAAGGGGGAATGTGACGCAGTTGGGGTTATGCCTGAGGTTTGACTCCACGTCTCCGAGATGGGCCTTTAGGGTTATTGAGTCTCGGGGTCTAGAAGTTGTTGTTGAGGTTGGTGTTGAATCTGATTTGACTTCCTTGGGCTATCCTCCTCCCTTCTAGGTCCATTAATCTTTCAACCATCCTCATCGCCTCAGCTAAACTAGTTAGCTCATGTCTCTCTACATCTTTTCTGGCCCGTTCTTGCACGCCAAATAGGAATCCATGTAGCTTAGTGTCAATGTCCATGTTGGCTAACTGCAGCATGAGCTGTCTATGTTTGCTAACATACTCCTTCATCTTCCCTTGTGTTTGTTTGAGGTTTCTCCATTCATCTCTAACTTTGAATTTCTCCATCTTTGAAATGAAATAGTCTTTGAGTTCCTCTTGGAGTTCTTTCCATAAAAAGATGGTGTGTCCTTGCTCCTGTTCCATCAAGTACCAATTAGCAGCATTTTCCTCTAAGTAGATTGATGCCACTTCTCCCTTTCTATCTTTGGTGATCCTAGCATACTTTAAGTATTTGTTTATCTTGGCGATCCATTTCTTTAGAACCAACCCATCTCTCTCTCCTTTGTATTTGTTGGGTTGGGGCATTTTAAACTTGTCGTAGTTGTCTTTTGAACTATCTCTCTCCTCCTCTTCTCTATGGTTGTGTCTTTTGTCATTCTTCTTACTTTCTGCTTCTCCTTGTCTTTTCTTGTATCTTGCGCCCTCCTAGAAGTCTCCTCTCTCCCTAACCTATCCATCTCCTCTTGTAGTTTATGTCTTCTCTCCTCTTCTTGTTTGCTGTAACGCCCACTCTTTGTAATCCTACTCCACTTCTAGTTTTCTTATCCTTTCCTCTTCTTCCTCTTTCATCTGCACGTTCCTCCAAATTGAGTCCAATAGGCTTGACATGCCCTCCAACTACCTCTCTAGTTCGGCTATCTTCTCTTCTTGAGCTACTCTCCATTCTTGCCCTTTGCTCTTCTTCGTCTCTTCCATTGTTGGGATGGGTGCATTCTCTTTGTCGTCCTCCATGTGGTTGTGGAAAGCCGCGCCTCGGCTTTCAGGGTTGTCAACGCGGGGAAGCCGCATTTTGCCTTTAAATGGTGGTCGTGGGGTTGTGTCGACCCTCGTCACGTATTTAGATGTTGGTTGGTATCGGGGTCACCATGCCCGGGGTCAATGCGACGGGGTCGACGAAACATGGGGCGATACGATGTGGGTCATTTTGGCATAATTTCTTTGGGACACTGGATTTCCTCTCCTGCTCCCGTGAGCACTCCTTCACTTTGAGCGAGAGTTGCTTTGATACCAAGTGTGGTGCACCTGCACTCGTTCACTCACTCAACATGGCACAGAAAGGTAACATAATATGTGAGAGCAAAGTATACTCTTATATTATTCAATCAAAGAAACGATATAACATAGACACATGCCAGGACTACACCCTCGTGACGCTGCACTTAAGAAGGTTCACCACCGGGTATATGGAATCACATGTAGAGTGAAAACCAAGTAGGGCTTAAAGTCACTATTACTCCCTATATAAGTGTTTTTGGTAGTAAATTATGCCATGATATGGCTACAAAGCCCTAACACTTGGGGGGGGGGGGGGGGGGGGTGGGGGCGGGGGTTGGAAGACGGATGTTTATACTCCCGAGTTCCCCATTTGCCATGGATGGGACATGGCTAATAGCTTTATCGTGTCCGAATGATAAAAGGAGCTTTAAGAAAGAGCTATAGACTATAGTGGTTAATTAATTAATAAATTCGTGTATGCGTGTATTTTGAGGCGCGCGGTATAAACGAGGTACGGCGAAGTACGCGTCCACGGTCCCGTAGGCTCCGTCAGAGTTAGTGGAGGAGATGTTTGAGTGCTGTTCCTGCGGGCCGGGGTCCGCTTGAGAACGTGGTTCACACACGCACATACTCTCTCTGGATTTGCCGAACTATAGCCATCATCATCATCATCTCTCTGGATTTAGCTTCGCAGAAGCTTCCTGCTGGCCGCTCCTTTAAGCTCTACGGCATGAAGCCTTTCTCCTCTTGGTGCCCGTTCGCAGCTGCAAACCCTAACACACACAGTAGTCCATCGCTCCCTCGCTGCCACAGCTTCTCCTTACCAGTTTGTATTCATTCTCCTCTCGCATATTAAAGAAAAACCTAACTGTGTCTGTTTTCTTTTCGTTTTTCTTTTCGAGGTATTCTTTCGGTTTTGTCTTTTTCCCCCAACCAGTTTCTCTCGTGGATTGTCTTCTGCATCAACATCATCAGAACTCCTCTGATCCCCCATATGCTTTTGTGATCCTCACAGCGTCCTGCAGGTATCCTCATGCGCATGCGCTTCCCTTACAGAAGGATTTCGTGGTGCAGATTGAGGAAAGGCACGGATCCGTCACCCTAATATGCTTCCATCGGACCGTTCCCTCTCAGGTGATCAATTCCTCTCAGCGCGCAATGAGCCTCTGTCCACCCGGTCCTCTTTCTGGGAGGGCTCCTCCAGGGGTGCAGTTGCGCCTGACTATGAAAGTGCTGAGGATGATGTCTTTGATATCCCGCCAAAGCACCGTAGTTCAGTTCACTTGCGGAAATGGAAGGCAGCTACTTTGGCCCTAAACGCTGCAAGGAGGTTCCGGTACACTGCGAAGTATAATGAAGAGCAACTTGCTGAAGATATCAAGGCTAAGCGGGACGAAAGGCTGAAGCGGATCAGGACCTACATCAATGCTGTTCTAGCTGCAAAACGGTTTCAAGAGGCAGGGGCAGCCTTGGATGAGAAGCGGCCGAGTGGTTTCAG